>NC_079438.1:28219654-28390598 GCF_903798145.1 Danio aesculapii | reverse complement strand
AGTATGTAAAAAAACATGGATGCCACCAATTTTAAACGTGCTGAATAAAATGAACACTAAAATAATTAATTATTATAAAATAATGTACAAGGCGATGCAGTGGCACAGTATGTAGTGCTGTCGCCTCACAGCAAGAAGGTCGCTGGTTCAAGCCTCGGCTGGGTCAGTTGGCGTTTTTATGTAGAGTTTGCATGTTCTCCCTGCTTTCGCGTGGGCATCCTCTGGGTGCTCCGGTTTCCCCCACAGTCCAAAGACATGCGGTACAGATGAATTGGGTAGGCTAAATTGTCCATAGTGTATATGTGTGTGAATAAGTGTGTATGTGTTTCCCAGTGATGGGTTGCAGCTGGAAGGGCATCCGCTGCATAGCTGGATAAGTTGGCAGTTCATTACGCTGTGGCGACCCCAAATTAATAAAGGGACTGAGCCGAAAAGAAAATGAATGTTGCTGTGGGACGATGTGAGACAAAGCAAACAAAGATCCTGAAAACAGTGTTATGCTGCGTAGGCATGGGACGATAACCGTTTTCAAGGTATACTGCGGTTTGGGAAAAGTTGAGGTTTTAAAACCGCCAAGATTTTCTACAGACATACTCACACCCCATAAAGAAAAAGGGAGAAAGTGAAAAATAAGTAAATGAAATAAACAAAAATAGATAAAATTTGAAAAATAGAAATTAGGAAATTAGGGATAAACTCTCACTTAGGATATAATACCCCTGAGCATTCAATGTAGGATAGAAAAGGCTGCCAAACCTCATAAAACTTTTTTGTAGAGCCTCGGATGGTGTACTTAAGGTGCTCGAGTTTAAGATGTGATAACACTTCTAATATTCAATGTTTGGGATGGCGGGTTTGTTTTTTTCCACCTGCGAAGAATCAGGCGTCCGGCCAATAAAGAAGAAAAGGCAATGATTTCAACATGATTAGCTGACAGGTACATTTCTTCTGGCACTGTACCAAAAATCGAGGTCAAAGGATTAGGATCCATATCTTTATTACATATAGATAAAAATGATCTAAAAATATTGGTCCAAAATTTCTGTAATCTAGGGCATCCCCAGAACATATTACTCAGATCTGCTGGCTCCAAACCACATCTGGGGCAAGATGAATCTGACCCTGGTACATTTTTGCAAGCTTGCTCTTAGATTGGTGAAGCCTAAGAAGCACCTTAAACTGAAGAAGACCATATACATACAGAAGATGAGTGTACCAGTTCTATGGCATATTGCCAGGCTGTATCTGATATTTCTAATCCCAGTTCGTCTTCCCATTTTTGCTTTATGCAATTTAGGAAAGGGGAGGCAATTCTTGGGATCACTTCATATAACATGGACATCATACCCCTTTGATATGGGTCCATATTTACTAATTCATCTATCCAGCATGCTTCTGGTTGGTTTAGTGAAGGAGAGAAGTGTTTTTAACGAAACTACAGACCTGAAGGTACCTAAAAACATTAGACTGGGGTATCTCAATATCTGTTCTTAACTGTTGAAATGAGATAAACGTGCCATCTTTAAACAGGTCCTTAACACAGTTAACTCCCTTCCTAGACCATAATTGGAATGCTGAATCTATAAGAGAGGAAGGGAATAACGGATTTAACAAAATGGGAGCAGAAGGCAATGCTTGATTATTATTAAAGTGAAGTCTGAATTGTGACCATATTCTGAATGATCCATTAATAACTGGGTTATTCGTAGAATATTGTTTACTCACTGGAATCGAAGCACAAGGTAGTGAGTGTAAAGACACTGGATTAGACGTGTGCTGTTCCATCAGTAACCAAAGTGGGCTTCATCATTACAGATGTTGGAAAACCAGAATATCAGTTTGTGTAAATTGGCCGTCCAATAATAGTATAGGAAATTTGGCATTGCCAATCCACACTCTTCCTGCTTTCTTTCCAAGAATTTCTTTCTTATGCAAGAAATTTTCTTATCCCGGAGAAATGTAGAAATACAATTATTCAACTCCTTGAAAAATGACTTTGGAATAAAAACAGGCACAGTCTGAAATAGAAACAGAAATCTTTGTAGTATTTTCATTTTAATGGAATTGATCTTTCCAGCCAAAGATAAAGGAAGGGTTGACCACCGCGTCATGTCTCGTTTGGCTTTGTCTAATGTCTTTTTAACATTATTATTGAACAAATCCTTATATTTGCGTGTCACACTCACACCCAGATAAACAAATTTATCAGGGCGTACTGAAATAGAAAGGATTGGAAGGACATTTGCTGTGCTCTATCATTGATAGGGAAAAAGAGAGTCTTTGTTAGATTGACTTTGTATCCAGAAATATTTCCAAATTCTGAAATTATTGTAAGAGCTTTTGGAATACATGTATCTGGATTAGACAGAATAAGAAGATCATCCGCATATAGCAGGAGCTTATGTTCTTGTCCCTCTCTGAAAATTCCTTGCAAGCCATCTGAGTTCCTTAATATGGTTGCAAGAGGTTCGATGGCAAAGAGCAGAGGGGACAGAGGGCAGCCCTGTCTCGTTCCCCTAGAGAGTGGAAAGCGTTTAGAAATTATGTTATTTGTTCAAATGGATGCTTGGGGCCTGGAATATATCATTTTAACACAGGAATAGAATCCAGGCCTAAAACCAAAATTTTTAAGTGCTGTAAATCAATAGATATACTCTGTTCTATCAAATGCCTTGTGAGCATTTAAAGAAATTAAGACCTCTAGATTGGTATTATTTTTAGGTGAATAAATAATATTTAAAAAGTGACGAAGGGTATAAGATAACTGTCTCCAACAATAAAACCAGTTTGATCTGGGTGAATTATCTTTCTCATGACTGACTACACTCTGATTGCCAGCCCTTTAGCCAGGATCTTATAATCACAGCAGAGTAAGCTGATCGGACGATAAGATTCACATTTAAGTGGAAACTTATCCTTTTTAAGAAGTACTGTTATAACAGCTGATGTCATGGGGGGGGGGGGGGGGGGGGGGGGGGGGGGGGATTCTGAGACAAGAGTTTCAGCAAATACCTTGCACAACAGGGGTGTGAGCTTGGCAGAAAACTTCTTATGAAACTTGGCCAGGAAGCCATCAGGGCCTGGTGTTTTTCCGGTTTTCAATTTTTTGATCGCATTTTCAATATCAGAAGGTGTTATTTTCCTTCTAATGCCAACTGATCTGAATCACAGAGGGATGGTAATTATAAATAATTAAAAAAGCTCTCAATACGTTCAGTTTTGTTTACCTCAGAGCTGTAAAGAGTTTTATAGAAGTTTTTAAATTGATCATTAATTCCCTGTTGATTAGTAATTAGATTAGATTCAACTTTATTGTCATTACACATGTACAAGTACAAGGCAATGAAATGCAGTTTAGGTCTAACCAGGTGTGCAATAGCAGCAAGTGCAGGATTCAGGTATAAGTTATAAAGTGCAGTTACAGAAAAAAGATGGGGATATTTACAGATGGTTGTACTATAAACATTATATACAGGTTGTATTAGCTATGAACAGAGATTTACAATAAATGAATATGTGTACAGATTACTATTAATAATCAGTGTGCAGATAGATAAACATAATTACAAATGCATATGTACAGTGGGTGTGTACATAATTACATATGTCCATGTGCAGTGGGTATGTACATTTCAAATAAATGAATCAGTGCTATGAATATGTGCAAAATTTAAATGTGCAAATGTTAAACAGTGCAGTGATTGTGAGGAGTATAAGTTATGAGGAGAGTGGGGTTGTATTAGGAGGGCAAAAGAGTTAGTGAGTGGCAAAGTTCAAAAGGTAGACAGTTCTGGATGCTTGGCGCAGAACTGTGTTTCTTCTGGATGTCCTCTATGGCCAGCAGTGTGGTCCCTGTGACGTGTTGGGCAGTTTTCACCACCGGCTGCAGTGCCTTATGCTCAGCAACAGAGCAGCTTCCATACCAGTCTGTGACGCAGTTGGTCAGGATGCTCTCTATTGTACAGCGGTAGAAGTTCACCAAGACAGCTGATGACACCTGGTTCTACCAGGCTGGAGGTGTTGGTGGTTCAGGAAAGGTTTTTTGAGATGTGGGTCCCCAGGAACTTGAAGGATGAGACAGGCTCACAGCCATCCCATTGATGTGGATGGGAACATGTGAGCCTGTTCGTCCCTTCCTAATGTCCACAATGAGCTCCTTGGTCTTGGTGGTGTTAAGGAGCAGTAAATTTATCAATAAATCAATAAATTTGACAAAATCGTCGTCTGCCAAAAGTCTTGAGTTAAACCGCCATGTACGTTGGGGGATTACATTGCCTGGAGGGGATTACATTGCCTGGAAAACATAGCTTTAGTGAGACTGGACAATGGTCCAAAATAACAATACTACCATACTCTACTGCTGAAATTAAGAGAAAATAACTGCTTGTCCAGGGAAAAATGGTCAATCCTGGAATAGGTTTGATACACAGGTGAATAGAAGGAAAATTGCTTGGAAGATGGATATTTAAATCTCCAGGGGTCACTTACACCATATGTCTGAAGGAAAGAGTTAATACATTGTGCTGGCTGACTTAATGTATTACTTTAAGAGCTAGAGCGGTCCAAAATTGGGTGCAAAACACAATTTAAATCGCCTCCAAAAATTAAATTGTGTGTGTCGAGACTAGGAATAATTGAAAACAATCACTGATAAATTGTACATTGTCCCAATTAGGAGCATACACATTGGCCAGGACCACAGACATGTTAAAATGTTTTCCTTGTATTATTACGTATCTGCCATTTTTATCCAACACATTTGACTTCATAACAAACTGTACAGTCTTATGTATGAGTACAGCACCACCCCTACTTTTGCTATTGAAGTTAAAATGATATATTTGTGTATAGCCTCCTCTATTAAGTTTAGAATAGTCTTTTTTCAACAGATGTGTCTCCTGTAAATATACAATATCAGATTTTAACTTATTAAGATATGTGATCACCTTGTTTCGTTTCACTGGGTGATTTAGCCCCCGCACATTCCAACTGGTAAAGTTTGTCTTTACTCCACCCATTTTATGGAGGGCTGTCGAAAACATTTATCAGAAGCATCCGAAAGGTATCTGTGGGTTTTGTATGTAGAGGGATGTGTGGGGGAGAGGGAGGAAAGAGAAAAAAGAAAAAAGGGGTGATCACACATACAGTTATAAACACGAAACAACAAAATTCCAACCTTGCGTGTAAACTTGCACACACTTCCAGCTACTCCCACTCTTAACTAGCTTACCATGTGGGACCTCACGTATAAAACAAAACAATTTGAACAGCTTCTGTTCTACAAAGCTACCCTATTATTGACAAAATATATTTGAGAACTAGAAATGACAACAACAAACATGTGCTATAGTGGTAATTTAAAAGTTAACCGGAGAGTGACATTAACATTTGTATTGTCTTTGACAGCCCAGTGTACTGTCATGATTGCCTTCATTTCAATGGCTTTCTTCAAAATATCCTCTTTTTCGGAAAAGTAGTGGCATTTAATCATGAAGGCGCGTGGAGCTTCTTTGTCGTCCACTGGTTTGCCGCGTAGAGTACAGTGTGCCCAGTCCAGAAGTAGAGTCTTCTCGAGGTTCAGGGTATCTTTTAGGATGCCAGCTAAAAATTACGTCACACGTCTGCCATGCTCCCGTCCTTCTTTAACTCTCGTAATGCGAAGATTTGAGCAGCAAGACCTCTCTTCAAGATCTTCGCTTTGGTCTCAGCAGAGCCAGCTCCTTTCACGATACTAAACTCTTTTTCCAGGGTAGTAAGAGAGTCGGAGTATCCACCCAACACAGACTCCAGACCAGTCACTTGCTCTCCCGTTGCTTTCACTCTGGCGTTAATGTGCTCCACAGCATTGCGTAACTCTGTCCGAAGCTGGTCAATTTGATTGCAAAGTTAATTTGACTGTGCAACAGGCTTTTCTTTAAGTTTAGCAATCAAATCGCCCTTTAGTGCACCAATCGCTTGATGGACCGCACTGTTATCACTCGCCGGAGCCGTCTCTTTTTTTTAGATGCAGCTTTCACTTCGGGGTTAGCATTAGCATGGAGGCTAGTAGTGGATTCCGCCTCCCTACGGTTGCTTTGGCCTTTATTCATCCTTATTTAAGTTGAATTACACTCAGAAGAGCTAGACTCATACACTTATAAACACTTATTTTCCAGTACAGGTTGGTTTAAGGTAATAGTATTTAGGATAAGAACAATATTAAATGAAATTTTAAGTTTCACGTGAGGACCTCAACAGTTTGCATCTTCACATGGCGCGGCTCCAACCGGAAGTCCAAAACAAATACTATAGCAATAATCACAATGAAACACAAAACTCTCAGCACTTACAACTCAAATGAAAGTGAAAGGAAAAAAATGCAAATGATTTCAGGCCAGCAGATTCATCCGATTTGAAAACGGGGAAAAATAATAATGATTAGATTAGATTCAACTTTATTGTCATTACACATGTACAAGTAAAAGGCAACAAAATGCAGTTTAGGTCTAACCAGCAGTGCAATAGCAGCAAGTGCAGGATAAGGTATAAGTTATAAAGTGCAGTTATAGAAAAACTATGGTGATATTTACAGATGGATGTACTACGAACACTATATACAGGTTGTATTGCTATGAACAGATTTACAATAAATGGATATATGTACAGGATGCTATTAATAATCAGAAGTGTGCAGATAGATAAACAATTACAAATGTATATGTACAGTGGATGTGTACATAATTACAAATGTCCATGTGCAGTGGGTATGTACAGTTCAAATAAGTGAATCAGTGCATTGAAAATGTGCAAATTTAAATGTGCAAATGTTAAACAGTGCAGTGATTGTGAGGAGTATAAGTTAGAGGAGAGTGGGGGGTGTATTGGGGAGACAAAAGAGTCAGTGAGGGGCAGAGTTCAAAAGGGAGACAGCTCTGGGGAAAAAGCTGTTCCTCAGTCTGCTGGTTTTTGTCCGGGGGAGCCTGAAGCGCCTGCCAGACGGCAGGAGAGAAAACAGTCTGTGAGCAGTGTGAGAGGTGTCCTTAGGAATACTGCGTGCTCGGCGCAGACAGTGTTTCTTCTGGATGTCCTCTATGGCTGGCAGTGTGGTCCCTGTGATGCGTTGGGCGGTTTTCACCACCCGCTGCAGTGACTTATGTTCAGCAACAGAACAGCTTTCATACCAGACTGTGACGCAGTTGGTCAGGATGCTTTTTATTGTGCAGCAGTAGAAGGACAGCTGATGAAAGCTGGTTCTTCTTAAGTTGTCTTAAGAAAAATAGGCGCTGGTGAGCCTTCTGGACCAGGCTGGAGGTGTTGGTGGTCCAGGAGAGGTCCTTTGAGATGTGGGTCCCCAGGAACTTGAAGGATGACACAGGCTCAACGGCCATCCCATTGTTGTGGATAGGATCATGCGAGCCTGTTCGTCCCTTCCTGAAGTCCACAATCAGCCCCTTGGTCTTGTTGGTGTTAAGCAGCAGATTATTGTCGGTGCACCCAGTGGCCAGATGCTGTATCTCCTCCCTGTAGGCAGTGTCATTATTGTTGCTGATTAGACCAATCACTGTGGTGTTATCTGCAAATTTGATGATGGTGTTGGACCTGTTCACAGGCCTACAGTCAATGGTAAAAAGGGAGTAGAGGAAGGGGCTCAGCACACAGCCCTGTGGTACACCAGTGTTGAGTGTGACGGTGGTGGAGCAGATGTGGCCTGATCTAACATTCTGAGGTCTGTTAGTCAGAAAGTCCATAACCCAGTTGCAGAGAGACGCGTTGATATCCAGGTCTCTAAGTTTGATCATTAACTTAGAGGGTATGACAGTGTTGAATGCTGAGCTGAAGTCAACAAACAGCATTCGTGCATAAGTGTTTTTATTGTGAAGGTGTGTGAGGACAGAGTGCAGTGCTATGGAGACGGCATCTTCTGTGCTCCTGTTGCCACGGCAGGCAAACTGATGTGGGTCCAGTGTGGATGACAGAGAGTCTTTCAGATGTGCCAGGACCAACCGCTCGAAGCACTTCATGATGATGGGTGTGAGTGCTACAGGGCGGTAGTAATTCAGGCATGTTGGGCTGGAGTGTTTAAGCACTGGCACAATAGAGGTGGTTTTAAAGCATGTTGGCACAGCTGCTAGGTTAAGCGACAGGTTGACAATGTCTGTGAATACCTCAGCGAGCTGTTCTGCACATGCTTTGAGGACGCGCCCAGGAATATCGTCTGGTCCAGCAGCCTTGCGCACATTGATCCGACTCGGTGCGGTGTAGACTTCTGAGGAGGTGAGTGTGATAAGTAAGTGGTCGATTGAGGAAGTGATCCTGGTGTAGTGTTTTTTATTGTCTCTTTCAAAGTAAGCATAAAAGTCATTTAGCTCGTTCAGGAAGGTGACATTTGTGGCTGTGGGTGTGGACTGGCTGGGTTTGTAGTTGCTGGTGGCCTGGATGCCCTGCCACATGCGCCGAGGATCAGAATTGGAAATGTGCTCCTCTAGCTTTAGCTTGTAACAGTGCTTGGCCTTTTTGATGCCCCTCTTTAGATTAACCCTGGAAGTGCTGTAGGCCTGTGCATCCCCTGATCTAAAGGCAGTGTTGCGTGCATTCAGCAGGAGGCCTCCTTGTTTATCCATGGCTTCTGATTCGGGTATGTGGTGATTTGATTCTGGGTTGTAACACTGTCTATGGTAGTGTTGATATATTCCTGAACAGAGGAAGTGTAACTGTCAATGTCTGTGTGAGAGCCATAGGTGGCCTGGAAAGCAAACATACTCCAGTCTGTATGTTGAAACGAGCACTTCAATAACAAGACAGCAGTCTTTGCTCTGTTACTTCGATACGCACTTTCGCTTTTTGTTTCTCACAGCCAGTCGTTAGGTTTCTACTGCTTGTCTCGACCTGGTTTCTCTACTCGTTTCCCCACACTGCAACAGTTCAGTCGGCTTCTCTTTCTTCCGCACCCCACTTAATACTGCCCTCTTCAACTCTCCTCCTCCTCCTCCTTTATACTCTCACCCATTTCCTTTTTGCTGTCCTATGGGTGGAGACCAATTAAACAAGAATCAGAAAACACCAATAATCATGAATGCATGATTATATGCTGTCATGGCTTTGCAATCAAAAAAATGTTGTTATAATAGAGGCCAAATGGAAAAAAAAACGACCATAAATATAACGAAAAGGGAGTAAATTTGCCCAGAGTGTATTGAGTTCATTTATTTATTTATTTATTTTATTATATTTTCCCAGAAAATTTCAAAATAAGATGTCCCCAAATATCAGTCGGATAGCTGAAACACAAAGAAAGTTTTGGCCAAATTAAGCCTCACAATTACCCCAGAATGGATGAAAATGATCCAACAGCACACAAGGGGAAAGGTGCACATTCCAGCCTTTATGCAGATTAGAAATTAGAATTAGAAAACTTTATTATCCACACGTGTGGGAATTTTATTTTGGCCTCTTAAACATCACAAATACAAAAACACAGAGCACAAACACAAAGCTTCCTACACCACAGATTACCAACACACAACCCTAGACATATAATCTACTTCATGGTCATTTATTCAGTATGGTAATAGCAGACCATATAAAAGATTTCTTAAAAATATTTGTTTTTGTTGTGGGTACTCTGTATTGTCTACCTGAAGGAAGCTTTTCAAATTCATAATAAAGAGGATGAGTTGAGTCATGAACTATCTGTGAGGTTTTCCGTCTGGTCTGGTTTGTTTGCAGTTCCACAAGCTGCTTCTGGGGCTCCATTATGATCTTACTAGCCATATTAACGATCTTTGCAAGTTTATACTTGCTTCTAGCTCCAAGATGTCTGAACCAGCAAGAAATATTATAGGAAATAATACTTTCAACCAGACTGGTATAAACCTTCCTCAGAATACCCTTACTAACATTAAAACTATTTAATTTTCTTAAAAGAAAGAGTCTCTGTGTTGCCTTCTTTTAGATATAGTCTGAGTGTTGACCAAAATTTAAGCCACTATCTAAAATAATTCCCAGATACTTAAAACTGTTTACAATCTCCACATGTTGACCCTCAATAGTAACTGGATGACATATTGGCTGCCCTTCCCTACTTATAATTAGTTCCCTAATTTTCAGAGCATTAAGTGACAAAGCACTCTCTTCGCACCATGTCACCAGATGTTCTATGTGCTCAATAGCCGCATTTCCACTGTCGGGCCAGTGCGAACCAGGGCTTTTATCAGGCCCTGTTTTATATTGGTTTATTTATTTAATGTGATTTTATTATATATTATATATATTTTTTATTTTATTAGATTTGTAATTTTTTAAAAATTATTTCAATATAGCTTAGGCTATTTTATCTAGATATGACACTGTTGTTTTAAGTCTATAAAAGTGGACACGTAATTTAAGTTTTATGTCTTTCTGTTGTATTCATATTGTGTATAATCTACAAAATAAAAAAAAATTTAAAAAGCTGCTCGCGGCATTAACAGATCTGTGAAGGGAGCGCGCTTTTGCTCGCTCTCACACACACATACAGGCATCTAAACACGCACAAGCACACCTATTAAATTTGACAAAAACTCTCGAAAACGTTTACTGTCTGCTATGTCTTTAATATGGTGTAAAGATTATTATGCGTTATTGAAACATCAGGTGGACGCAGCAAAGAATGTCTCTTATAAATTAAAACTTTATTATTTTATGCAACAGCCTTACATTTAAAAGGGAAACATCAGGGTGATCATACGCAAAAAGACCTCAAGCCTATGAGGCTAGATGGTTTCTTTTCCTTATTTGTTTGTTTGTTGCATGTACTTGTGTGCGATCGGAAAACTAGTGTCCGCCTCTCCTTTCACTCCGCCCGAACCCCTAGCTGGCCCTCTTTGGCCCAAGGTATTCGGCGGGCCGTTAAAGGCCAGCCACTGGCCAAGAGAAAGCCCCGCTTTGGCCCGATCAGACCCCGGAAGTGACAGTGGAAACGCGGCTAATGTAGGCCCTCTCTAGCTCCTCTTTTTCCTTGACCATAAGTCCAACCACAGCCATGTCATCAGCATACTTGAGTAGGGTAATATTGCTTTTAAAAATCTGCAGATGCTGTACTGGTATGTCTTATGTCTGCGAGGCAAATATTCAGCTGTTTGTTCAGCTGTTACCCCAGAACTTTTTTCTTCTGATGCGATTACCAGTTGGGCACAGAATGAACAAGTACTCCTTGTCTGCTTTACACATTTTAGAAAAAAAACATTCTGTTGTAGTTATGAATATATACGTATAAAAATAGGCCATTAACAGCTTTTGTAAAGATTGCTTAAGATTGCTCTCCAGAATATCAGACCTTGACAATTGTTATGAAATTGCATGAAATGCAATAAAACAAGAAACTTTCTGATCTGAGAAGAAGATCAGGAAACCGGCTGATTAACTGTTCTATTCAAATCAACCTGAGACAGTTGACAATAGGCTGGAAACACAGAGCTACACCTCACCAGGGGGGAATAAGAGAAAGTTCATCCTTCTCCTTTCACCTCAAGCCCTCCTTCTCGACTCTTAAGTTACCTTCTGATCCGAGCAGATCATTCACATAAAATGTCCAAGGTTTTAATATGGTGTATCTTGTAGCACTAAATTCATGTTGGGATCATCTTAAATGTCTCTGTGTGATTGGTAAAGTGGTCTTAATGTCACTGTACTATTTCACTGGTATATGTTGATTTGTTTTTTGGCTTTGATAAGATCTTTGCCAGATGCTCACCCTCATTAGAAATGGTTAACTTCTCAAATTCACCTGGCAGAGTCTTGGTGATGCTTCTATTATCTTTAATTTATGGCTACTTGTTCTGAGTTGAGTATTTAATGGAAATGTGGACAAATATCATTGGGATCTTGTAGCCAAGACACCTCGTTGCAGCATCTCTGTGACTTATGCTGCAACATTCTTCTCTGGTCAGTTATGCATCTCTAACTCTTTGATTTATCTGTAGGGGTAATTTAGTTTTAACCCAAAGAATGACCAGTCTGTCAGATGAAAAAGAGCCAGAGTCAGAGATTTTAAATAAATAAATAAAGTTTACTGAAGATAGTTTGCAGCTTCAACAATCGAGAAGAGTTCCTAGAAGGGTTGCCACCTGTCCCTTAAAATACAGAATCATCCCATATTGGAGAAAGAAAATGGGCATCCCGTTTTAAATCAATACAGGACGGGTTTTGTCCCGTATTTATCATATTTTTAAAGTAGCTTTTCATGCAAATCATCCCACACACATTTTATTAAGATGCCTCATGTCCTACTTTTGATTGGTTAATACTAATTTCATCGTTAGTTTGATTGGTCTTTGTCCAGTGAGGAGGACGGGTCTTTTAAGCTGAGTCTGTCAAGTCTTGACAGAGAGTAATGGCAGATGCTTCTCCAGGTAACCCCCGCGTCTGAAAGTTTCAACGCAAGCGACTGCAAAAGTACCACAGAGTGTTAGAAACTGTTATCAAGCCATGTTTCCATGTTTGGATAGGTTTTACTGCAAATAATGAAAAATGTTTTGGCCAAAATCTGTTATCAATTCTAACCTTTAAAATTAGGTTTATTAGTATGTTCTCCTCTTCTCTAGGTTACAGCAGCTGAGTTAACTCAGGTGTACCACACTATTAAACATAACATCAGCTATATCAGCCTGATCTTACGAGAAAACATAAGTATTTTACGTTTTGTCAGTTTAGTGGCTACTTTGTACGAATTTGTACGAATTCAGTCGTACGAAATTGTACGAATTTAAAAAGGAGGCATGGCACCTAACCCCACCCCTAAACCCAACCGTCATTGTGGGATGAGCAAATCGTACTAAATTGTACGAAATAGATCGTACGAATTAGCCGCTAAATCAAAAAGTTACGAATTGCCGTGAGATTGTGTTGGCTATATTAGTGCTGCAGAGTTAGTGCTGCAGAGTTGTAATAGAGAAAGACTGACTGCATCTTTTTACACAGATTTCAACAAAAGTTTATTTTAAAGTCCAAGTTTTCACACTTTCCTGAAAACATATTTTAAGTTGCGATTTACCACCACTGTCATGCTATTGAGCCTGTGATTGGGGATGTGGCCACCACTGCAGTATGCGTCCCTTATTTTTTTGTATTAAAAGTGGTAACCGTAGTTCCTAGGCCGCTCTGCCTTACTTTCACAAATCAATAACAATTATACTCTCACATAACATCAACTATGTCATTCATAGAGGTGTTCTAACCTAATTGGTTAAAACACAGATAGACTTGGAAAATTCCCACGTGGGGTGCGTGCGTACAATTCTGAACAGTATCTCAAGCATAAACGTCAGACATCCACCAGACTGTTTAGAGCTGACTCCAGACCTGTGAAACGGTTCCACAATAAAATAGAACACATACTCTTAAAGTACAAACTGTTTCTTACCCAAGGCTGTGTACTCTCAGCCGTCTTTATCAAAACTGGTTAAAAACCGGTGTAATCTACATTCAGGCAGTTATATTCTTACTACACAAAGTCTATCTTGAATAAAAAGTAGAATCACTTTAAAAGAATTAACCGTAAAAATTGCAAAATCACTTAAGACATTTTAGATAGTATTAACTCATAGAAATAACTATAGAAACAGTTGCTTCCAGTCTTCAGCCCTTCAGTTACACTCGAGGTCTCCGTGACCTCTGACCTAGTTTGGCGGCTCCTGAAAATAGTTACAAAGAGACAGGCAGATGCACTAAACATTCTTATATTAAGCAATATGTTAATTTTATTATTCAATAATCGTCTTTGATAAAAATGAGAAATAGGATGATGAGAAAAGGATAAATGTTGATCCATGATGAGACTGATTGGAAGGTAGAAATCCAAATCCTTCATATCTTTGAGTAATGGATGCTGTATTTTTACAGTATCAGCTCTGAAGTGGCTTTCTGATTGTTTTATTGTGTAATTTGCATAATACAATTTTACCTGACAAATAAAATGTTCAGTTTTGACTCATTCTGAATTCTCCTGAAATCTTTTTATATCCAGTGGATTAAGTAGAGGCTGCGCTACCTTTATGATTCGACATGATTAGACTTTTGATTTTAAAGGCACATTTGACTGTACGGAGCAGTGTGGCACGACAGCATGGAGACCTTTAATCATCTAATGGCTGACTTTAGCAAGTTGCATGGTATTGGCTAAATTGACTTTTTTTTTAGGATGAGTGGGCAGTTTGCAACCAGTCTATTTGAATATTAGTTAATCTTGCACCCTCTGACTAACTTCAGAGTGTCGACATACTGTCCGTGGGAAGACATGCAAAACTGGGGCATTAAACTCTGATCGGCGTTTGGTCCCTAATGAACGTACAACTGAAGAGTAAAGAATCCGATATAAATCAAAACTCTAAATTAAGTAATAAATGATGAATGTGATGTGTATTTCTAATTGTAAGAACAGTCTACATTTTACAACACTTAAAATTGGAGTCAGATTAAATTCTGAGCTAAAAAACGAATATAAATAAATTCTAATAAATAACAAAATTCTTTTCAGAAGCACTAGAAAAGGCTTCCATGCATTTAACCTTCAACCATACTGTTAGTTTCATCATTGGGCTAATAGATGAACTTCTACACTTTTTAAATCTGTGTCTTATCAATATGACCAAAAATACTTTTATGATCAATTATGTAAGAAACTGAAAACTGGACTGACATTTTCAGTTTACTATAACTTCTATGTTAAGTGTCTTTTGGCACAATTTACATTGTACATTGTAGCCAATGTTTCCAGTGTCTTTTCACTTTTCAGCTTTTGATGAGAGTTTTTAAGACTTTATGAAAACTAATGTTTAATTTTTATTTATTTCAGAGCTAATTGAAGATAATGAAATGAGGAAAGAGGAGGAACATGTCAAAATTGAGGAAAAAAATAATTTACAGACTGAAGGTATTTTGAAAAGGAAAGACAGGAATCGTTTCACCTGCACGCAGTGTGGAAAGAGTTTTGGAAGAAAAGGCAATCTTAATATTCACATCATGATCCACACTGGAGAGAAACCATTCACATGCACCCAGTGTGGGAAGAGTTTCAGCCAATCATCATCCCTTAATCTACACATGAAGATCCACACTGGAAAGAAACCATTCACTTGCACTCAGTGTGGGAGGAGTTTCAGCCAATCATCATCCCTTAATCTACACATGAAGGTCCACACTGGAGAGAAACCATTCACATGCACCCAGTGTGGGAAGAGTTTCAGCCAATCATCAAACTTAAATCTACACATGAGGATCCACACTGGAGAGAAACCATTCCCTTGCACTCAGTGTGGGAGGAGTTTCAGCCAATCATCATCCCTTAATCTACACATGATGAGCCACACTGGAGAGAAACAATTCACTTGCACTCAGTGTGGGAAGAGTTTCAGCCAATCAGCCAACTTTAATAAACACATGAGGATCCACACTGGAGAGAAACCTTTCACATGCACCCAGTGTGGGAAGAGTTTCAGCCAATCAACAAACTTTAATCTACACATGACGAGCCACACTGGAGAGAGACCATTCACATGCACTCAGTGTGGGAAAAGTTTTAAATGCTCATCACACCTTAATCAACACATGAGGATCCACACTGGAGAGAGACCATTCACATGTACTCAGTGTGGGAAGAGTTTCAGCCACTCATCACACCTTAATCAACACATGAGAATCCACACCGGAGAGAAACCATTCACTTGCACTCAGTGTGGGAAGAGTTTTAGCCAATCAGCCAACTTTAATCAACACATGAGAATCCACACCGGAGATAAACCATTCACTTGCACTCAGTGTGGGAAGAGTTTCAGCCAATCATCATCCCTTAATCTACACATGATGAACCACACTGGAGAGAAACCGTTTACTTGCACTCAGTGTGGGAAGAGTTTCAGCCAATCATCATCCCTTAATCTACACATGAGGATCCACACTGGAGAGAAACCATTCACATGCACCCAGTGTGGGAAGAGTTTCAGCCAATCACCATCCCTTAATCTACACATGACGAGCCACACTGGAGAGAGACCATTCATATGCACTCAGTGTGGGAAGAGTTTTAAATGCTCATCACACCTTAATCAACACATGAGGATCCATAGTGGAGAGAAACCATTCACTTGCACTTAAGCTGTGGTCACACTGGACTTTTCTCTCCATAGACTTTCATTTATGTGCACGCGAATGCATCAGACCGGAAACACAAATTCGTGCATCAAGTTTCACAGTTCACTGCGTTGCAAAGTTCAAGCTTGGTGAACTCTGACCTGCAAAATTGCATCACTTGACTGTGTGAGACCAATCGAAGTTCAAAACATGACCTCGCTGGACAGCAAATTAAATTATGGACCAATCGCTCACTTTTTTAATGTCTAATCATCTTGTTTAATTCCGCCCCTTTTTGCAGCGCCGTACAACAGAATTTTGCATGCTCAAACTCTAGTGTGACCGCAGCTTCGGTGTGGGATGAGTTTCAGCAACTCATCAGACCTTAATAAACACATGAAGATCCACACTGGAGAGAAACCATTCACATGCACTCAGTGTGGAAAGAGTTTCAACCGATCAGCAAACCTTAATGAACACATGAAAATCCACACTGGTGTGAAAGAGTATATGTGCTTCAGTGTGAGAAGACTTTTATTACAGCTCCAAAGTTTAAACTGCACCAGACAATTCACACTGGAGAGACGGTACAAGTATTCACACTGTGACAAGAGGTTTAATCAGTGAACACATCTGAAAACACACTGGAGAAAAACTGTACAGATCTGATCAGTGTCTACAGAGTTTCGCTTATTCGGTGCAGCTTAAGAAACACATGGACAAAAAGTTGCACACATAACATGAATGCAGCAAAATATTTTCTCATGTGCACAGGATGTTTCATGTCTGAATAATGTTTGAAAAGGCTGAGTGACAGTATACTGTTTTCCAACACTCCTACACTGCAGTAGGTGGGGTTGTAAATGTGTTGCGCTCCTCGCGTTTACCGTAAACACAATGGTGGCGGCTGAGAGAAGAACAGTTTGTTTTGGATGATGTTCTCTGTCTGACTCCCTGAATGAGAAACAAATCACTGGGAAGACACTGCACAACAAAGAAGGTGGAGCTCCAGGACGGTTAGTTTTCAGTATAACATGGCCTCAAGTTTAGAAAGCCCATTCAATTGTCCTGTGTTGCATCTTTTATTAGTAAAGTTTCTTTACTTTGAGGTTCAACATTTTTTCTAGTTTACTACATTTACTTGTTTGAGTAGAATACAAACTTGATGAATATTTTATGATTTAAGCAGAGCGACAGGTATTAAGTTTTACAAAATTAATACAGTGTGATGATCCCAAGACTCCAGATTGGAGTATGTGGTAAATCCTGATTGGATGCCTGCATTACTTATCAATGGGTATATAAAAGTTGTAGCTAGCTACTCCGGGACGCTGTGGCTACTCGAGAGTTCATGCCAAGACCTGTCATCTCATTGACTCTTTAACCTTATGGTTTTGTTTTGCATTACTTATGTCATGTAGTTAAAGTGTTGTGATTATATCCTAAGTTCTTTATCTTCATTATTATCCCTAGACATTTGTTGGTAGCTTTGATTGATTGTTCTATGAGTGACATTTTATAATAAATAATTTGCATTCAGGCTATTTTGTTGGCTCATCTTTCTTTTATGTTGCGACTCAAACGAGCGGGTCATAACACTTTGCAAATAGTGTCCGGTTGAATCCGAGATCTTGTCCTTTCGGTCATGACCATAGGTGTGAGCAGGAACCTAGATTGAGCGGTAAATTCAGAACATTGCCTTTCGTCTTAGCTCCTTCACCACAACAGACAATCACATCAACTGCATTACTGCTGCCGATGCACTGAACCGTCTTTTAATCTCACATTCCATTCCTCATAAAAAAATGCAGATATTTGAACTCCATCTGGGGTAAGGACTCTACTTTAAACTGGAGATGGCCACCTTTTTTCAGTCAAGCACCATGGTTTCTGACTTAGAGGTGCTGTTTCTTTCCCTGCCATGTCACACTCAGCAGCAAACCGTCCCACTGCATGCCGAAGGTCCATGTCCTATGAAGCCAAAAGGAACAACATTATCTGCAAATGGCAGAGACAGTCCTAGCCTGCACCTAAAATTCTGTCAGTAAAAATTATTATATCTGTTCAACCATAAACCAAGATGGAGCTCTCTCAGGAGGGATGGACCAGTGCGCGAGATGTCTCAGACTGAAGGCGTAATAATGAAATAAATACTCAGGAAGCCCCAACTCCTTTTTATCAACTGTATCAAATTTTATCAAATGGACTCCTATGCAACCAAGGAGGCTTATTGTTCCAGTGAAATCAATTGACTAAATTATTAAACTGTTTTAAATATTGTAAAGAATTATTTACAGGGATGTACTGAAGTAGAGAAGTAACTTTAGGAAGGCAATTCATTTTGAGTATGATAGTTACTTTGAGTACCTCAGAGCAGTGGTTCTCAATTCTGGTGGTTGTGCAAAATTAGTTGATTGACAGTCCCAAATTAATTTTAGCTCTTATTACTAGATCTTAGAATCACACCTGAGAAACCACAAATGCAGATTTGGCTTATCTTTAACTGCTTAAGATCAATTTGCACCAGATCAGCAAGAGACAACATTTGTTTGAGTTTCCTTCGCCGACTGGCCTCAACAATACACAGTGTTCCTGATTGTTCCAAGAAACACAGTGTTTCTTGGTTGGTGACTCCGCTTCAGTGACGTCCTTGGGATTCACTCACTTGTAAGTGGACGTTGTCCTGGGTTACTGGGGTGACAAGGAGTCACTCTGCTGCGCTGTGTTTCACGGAAACCTGGATAAACGAAGCCATTCCAGACAGCAGAAACTTTTAGCTGTACCGGACTTTCAGCTGTACAGAGCAGATTGTGATACGGAGTCAACAGGTAAAACGCACGGTAGTGGGACATGCTTTTACATCAACAGAAGGTGGTGTACGGATGTAACTCTGTTCAAGAAGATGTGCTGTCCTGATGTGGAAGTGCTTTTCATTAACTGTAAGCCGTTTTATTCACCGCAAGAATTTTCCTCGTTCATTCTCATCTGTGTTTACATTCTACCACAAACACACGTGAGTACTGCGCTGCAACAGCTGGCTGATCTGATCACAGAGACAGAACAACAACACCTGGACTCACTCTGTTTTTATCATTCTTGGTGACTTTAATCAGGCAAAACTCAGACATGAGCTGCCTAAATTCAAACAGCACATTACATGCCCACCAGACACAATAACATTTTGGACCAGTGCTACACCACAATAAAGGATGCATATCGCTCCGTCACCAGAGCAGCTCTAGGACTCTCCGACCACTGCCTGGTTCATCTTAACCAACTTACAGGCAAAAACTTAAACCAATATTAAGGTCTGTTAAGAGATGGACCAACGACACAGAGCTTACAAGCCTGTTTTGAATGCACTGACTGGAGTGTTTTTGAAGCTGCAGCCACAGAGCTGGACGAGCTCACAGAGACTGTAACATCATGTCCGCGGTCCACAAGGTGTCAAACTCGGATGAGAAGAAGCTTTTGCTGGCGCTCGCTGTTGGCCGCGTGGACACGCGGAAGATGGTGTGCCCGGTGGCCGGCTGTCGAAGGACGCCGGCCCGCCTAGACAGACACCTCAACCGACGGTAGCCGTGGTGTCTCAGCTGGCGTCGTCCTCAGAAGAGGAACTAGACGGCCCGGAATTCGAGCATCCGTGCGCCGACCCCCGCTGCAGGCTCGCTACAGAGTGCATACAGTCCCAGCTCTCAGACCTCAGCAAGCAGGTGGACAAGGTGAGGTCCACCCAGCTCGAATTCGCCCGCCGCTATCGATAGTTGAGGAGGGGGGAAGAGGGGAGGAAGAGGAGGCAGGCAAGGTCGTCTCCTGCACCGCCGGCACCATCCCCCGACCTGGCCCCTGGTCCCCATTCTGCAGACTTACTTTTGGAAGAGTTCGAGAGTTTCCAATTGGGAAGCGAGCCCACCGGCCGTCTACGGAACAACATCACCTCCAAACTGGCAAGGGTCAAGGCCTTCCTAGGCTACATGGCGAAAGGCCATGCGGACCCAGAAACCTTGTCTTTTCTCAACCAGCTGGCGCGCATCCGAGCCTGGTCCGCTCTGCTGGGCCAAACGGGCATGGCTGAACCCACGAGACAACACTACCTGAAGAACGTCGCGCAGTTCCTAGATTATCTCTCTGAAACCCCGCCGGCCTCCTGCCGCCTCTCCAGCACCACCCTGGTGCTGATTCGCAGGGAGGTTCGAGCTCTCATTCGCGGCATACGCGCCACCGCGTCGTGGTACACAAGGTAAGAACAAAGCAGGCGAAAGAAGGCCGACTGATCTCCAAAGCCACCCTGTTATGCTGTCACCAGACCGCTGGAGGAAAAATCCCTGCCCGAGTGTTCGGTTCCACCACCACTTGTGGAAATGCTGACCTTTCCGTTCTTCCCTCTTCTGCTCCAGCAGCTCTTGGTCAAATGAGCCACGTCAGTGTACCCCCCTTAACCCCCGAACAGAGAAGGGGGGTACGCTGACGTGGCTCGTTTGACCGAGAGCTGCTGGCACCCCGGAGCAGAGATTATCTTTTTGCCTTGCGGCTATTGCTAAGTTAAACCATTCATGGTGTAACAAGGTATGTTGGAAAAGTCTAATCCCTCTCGTAACTTACTGCCTTCCATCAGATGGCCTCGAGTCCAACCCAGACACCAGGCAGCAGTGGCGCTTTCATGGTTTTCTGACCAGCTACCTGACCTCCATCACAGGCCATCGCTGTGGGGTCTTCCAGAACCTAACCATCCATGAGGTTGAGGAGGTCATTAACGTGAGTGTAACTCTGCGGGTGGGGGCCACCCGTGGTATGCACTCACTCATCTTCTCTCTACTTGTCCAGATCACCACGCATAAGACAAACAGAACATTCGGCGCGGTCCAGTTGTCTCTCAACAAGGAAGAATACAGCTTGTTCCGGAGGTTCTTGCAGCTGCGGGCTAGCCTGCCCGGGGGGAGCCAGGCCTCCTATTTTTTTTTTTTACTTCCAGAGCCAGTCCCTGTCGAACCCTGAACAAATATTTTTAATCTGCGTGGACCAGCATGGGGCTTCCCGGCAAGCCCACCTTCACTGACGTCCGCACTGCCATCGCGACGCACGTGAGTATCTATGCAGTGCCCCCCCTGTGACCCCCATGACTGCCAGCGGCTTTGACCCCAAAAAGGTTCTGTCTGTCTGTCTCTGACGCAGGCAAAGAATTCACATTCTTCCGAGGATCGCAGGAAGGTGGCGCAATTCCTGTGTCATGACACTTCAACCTCAGTTAAGTTATACGCACTTCACCTCGGCCCTCTTACGCACTCTTCGAGAGGGCCTTTGTGGAGGAGGAGGAGGAGGAGGTAGCAGGCAGAGAACGCCACACAAGGAAGGGGTGCAAGAGGCCAGAGAGTCCCGGGTCACCCCTGGTAAATCAGTTCCTTTTTGGCATGGACTTCAACAGCAGGACGTGTGGTGTTAGCTAACTGGCCTTTCTATGTCTCTTTTTCAGGAGGGAACTAGCAGGAGGACGCTGCCATGGCAGTCTTCAAAGGGGAAACGCCCCCTCGAAGCAACAGAAGACTCTGAATCTTCCTGAAGAAATATTATACAATTTAACAATAAAGGTCATACGGTGTTCAGTGTCTTTATTATTCCTCTATCTGTGTGGTAAAAATAGCTTCAATCGGGACAAATGATCCCTATCTTCTGTGTTAAAAGTGTCGCGTGGGACGCCCGGGTTCAGGTTCAGCCTTGGCTAAGTCCCAATTGGGACAAATGATCCCTGTCTCCACTGTTAAAAGTGTCGCGTGGGACTCCCGGTTCCAGGTTCAGCCTTGGTTGATAGCCCATCAGGACAAATGATCCCTTTTTCAGCACAAAGAGGTGCCAGGCTGGACGAGACTCCAGGTCTGCGGCGGCGTTGAATGGTCATATGGCCCATGGTCCAACTCTGGGTATTTGCAGGCTTCTCCCAGGACGGCTCTGTCCTTTGAGCTGCATAAAGAGGTCAGAAGAGGGCTGCCCAAAAGCGGGGGTTAACTTCTGTGAGGTAAGCTTACAGTCAAACCATACTCCTAGGTATCTTATATCACTAGCTTGTTTAAGATGTTGTCTAAATAGTTTAAGGTTTATTTCGGGTTTTTAAATTTTTTTTGAAAAGCAGATAAATTGAGTTTTTTCCACTGATATGGATATGGTTGCTAAGGTGTTGCTAGGTGGTTGCTAGGCGGTTGCTAAGGTGTTGCTAGGCGGTTGCTAAGGTGCTGCTAGGTGGTTGCTAAGCAGTTGCTAAGTTGTTGATAGGTGGTTACTAAGGTGTTGCTAGGCGGTTGCTAAGGCGTTGCTAGGCGGTTTCCAAGGTGTTGCTAGGTGGTTGCTAAGGTGTTGCTATGCGGTTGCTAAGGTGTTGCTAGGCGGTTGCTAAGGCGTTACTATGCGGTTGCCAAGGTGTTGCTATGCGGTTGCTAAGGTGTTGCTAGGCGGTTGCTAAGGCATTGCTAGGTGGTTGCTAAGAAGTTGCTAGGCTGTTGCTAAGGTGTTGCTAGGCGGTTGCTAAGGCGTTACTATGCGGTTGCTAAGGTGTTGCTAGGCGGTTGCTAAGGCGTTGCTATTTGGTTGCTAGGGTGTTGCTAGGCATTTGCTAAGGTGTTGCTATATGGTTGCTAGGCGGTTGCTAAGGCGTTGCTATGTGGTTGCTAAGGAGTTGCTAGGGGTTGCTAAGGTGTTGGTAGGCAGTTGCTAAGGTGTTGCTAGGGGGTTGCTAAGGCGTTGCTATGTGGTTGCTAGGGTGTTGCTAGGCATTTGCTAAGGTGTTGCTATGTGGTTGTTAGGCGGTTGCTAAGGTGTTACTAGGCAGTTGCTAAGGTGTTGCTATGTGGTTGCTAGGCAGTTGCCAAGGCAATGCTAGGTGGTTGCTATGCGGTTGCTAAGGTGTTGCTAGGCGGTTGCTAAGGTGTTGCTAGGCGGTTGCTAAGGTGTTTCTATGTCTTAGGATTCCTGCTTCCTGCTTCGCTACTGTTCGGACGTCTTTGCCTACTGCTCCGCTCTCTGCTCACTTGCTTTTATATCTTAAACCCTAATTTTAACTTGAGCCTATCAGCACAGTGCTCAATCGACACAGCTTGAAGATCAGCATCGATTCTACAAACTTTCTGGAATATAGCTTTACTAACAAGAGGGGAATTATCGTCTAAACAATCCTCCCGCTACCAGCTGCTCACATTCCTGAGACGGGAAAACACGGCTGTGAAAATGCCTCTGGATCGGATTAATTCAGATTCTCACTGCTGTACAAACTGCCACAAACTTCTACAAAAGATTGCAGTTCTTGAAACAAAGTTACTTGCGATCCAACCAGAACTGCAACGTCATTGTGGACGCTCACAGCAAATAGCCGGTGAGTCCCATAAATCTATTCCTACCACTATTTCCAGCACTGAAAAACAGATTAAAGCTGTTGAAAATGAGCATTGGCATAAACAAGGTGCGAGACCAAAGGGTACTCACGGGGTCAGATCATATGCTGCCGCATTAGCGTCCTCTACCCCAAATACAGCTCGGACTCAAATACAGCTTGAGAACAGATATGAAGTATTGAGTAATATGGGTGAAGAATCCCCAAATGCAGTCAGACAGAGATCGCATGACTCAGCAGCTAACTCTGCATGGAACAGAGGCTCAAGGCCGACTAGACAGCGGCATTCTGCTCCGATCGCACCTGAGATAAGAACACTAGTTGTAGGAGATTCAATAATCAGGAGTTTTAGGAGCAAATCTACAATGACATACTGCTTCCCTCATGCAACAGTTTCTGATGTAAACAAAGAACTTAAGGAAATTCTGAAAAAGCACAAGACTGCAAAACGGATTATCATCCATGTGGGGAAGAATGATATTCGGAAGGAACAGTCAGAACTGCTCAAGAGAGATTTCTGTGAGCTCTTGGAAACAGTTGAAAGAGTGAAAATTCAGCCGTTCATCAGTGGACCACTCCCTGCAAGAGGGACAAATATGTTTTCACGGCTTCTTGGTCTAAATGTATGGCTGCAGAAAGCATGTAACAGGAAAGGAGTGAATTTTATTGACAACTTCAATCTCTTCTGGAACCAAAGACAACTGTTGACATCAGACGGCCTTCACCCAAACAAACTTGGTGCAAAGGTGCTAAAGGACAATATCTTTTTCTCTCTCCATCATCCATCAGCTGTATGTGCCACTGACCTCAATCCAAATGGCACATACACACCTAGCAAATGTCCAGATGACCACAGGACCTCAAATCAGCTCCCGAGTGCACTTGGGGCTGACGCATCACCCAAGGACAGTGATAACGCCACGCAGCCAAAACACCCACTGTTGATAGAGACACTATCGCTGGCACTCTGCTCAACACAGACAGACTGTGACACATCAGAACAGCATCATGTCTCGTCACTAAAAAATGATCCTCAGGAAAACACCAAGGAAAACATATTTCAGCACCCAGAATCTCCAGAGCCACAGCCTCTGTCCCCAGACACATTCTCATTATCATCTTGCTCGCCTCTCTTGGGTTTCTCAAAAAAGATGGAGAAACTGGTGCATGCTGGAACTAAACTTTCACACTCTATCGCCGCAAGCCCCCAGTTACCAACCAAAAAGCGGCCTGCTCCACAACCACCTCTGAGCCCACCTGGAAGAGCCCTCCGACATTTGCCCCACCACCAGGGCCCAAACAACAACGCACCATCTTCAGCTGGTGAACAAAACTGCTCTCCATGCTGTGTCTCGGGTGCCTGCTTAGATAACAGTGTCTTTATCAGATGTTTACAGAACAAGCAGGAACCCAGTGTGCCTGTAGCTTTCTCTACACATATATGTGTTGTATTACGTGACAGAAAACTGAAGACTTTTTCAGGCCGTATAGCAAATCACTCAAATCTTGTGTCTATTAAATATAAATCTGAGACTACTGTAGCAAAAACAGCTAAAACTGTTAAGTTAGCACTTTTAAACATCCGATCACTCAACAATAAGTCACTTTTAGTCAATGATTTTATCAGCTCAAATTGCCTTGATTTTATGCTTTTAAATGAAACTTGGCTAGATGACAGCTGTAGTGCAGCAGTTCTGAATGAAACAGCTCCTTTAAACTTTGACTTTTTGAGTGTTTGCAGAGCCAATAGGAGAGGTGGAGGCATTGCTGCCCTGTTTAAAGATGTCTATGAGTGTAAACAAGTGTCATTTGGTGACTTTTTGTCTTTTGAATATCTGAGTATAGCACTAAAAGGTGCTCCACGTATCTTACTGATCATTATCTACAGACCTCCAAAATATTCTCCAGCTTTTATTGATGATTTTACAGAGCTGTTATCAATAGTAACCTCTGAATTTGACTATTTTACCATTGCTGGGGATTTTAATATTCACATTGATAATCCAGAAATCAATGCTGTAAAAGAACTGATGACTGTTTTGAACACTTTTGATCTGACTCAGCATGTTCAAGGACCCACACACAATCGTGGACACACTCTTGATCTACTTATAACTAAGGGTTTACACATTTCATCAACTGTTGTTAAGGATGTTGCACTATATGATCATTTCTGTATTTTCTTTGATATATTGATCACTCCAGCTATTAAAGACAGATCTGTCTCTGTCAGAAAGAGATGCATAAATGAGAACACTAATGAGCAGTTTATGAAGGCCATATCGCTAGCACCAAGTATATCTGCAGACTCTGCTGATTCTCTTCTTGATTTGTTTAACTCTAAAGTTAAAAATGTCATAGATGACATTGCTCCTGTTAAAGCCAAGAAGATAACTAGCAGGCAAAGGGGATCTTGGACTAGGTCCCTAAAAATACAAATGGCGAAAAGACAGTGCAGAAAAGCTGAGCGTATGTGGAGAAAGACCAAACTAGTAGTCCATTATAATATCTATAAAGACAGTCTTCGTGCTTTTAATATGGAACTAAAAACTGCTAGGCAGACTTTCTTTTCAAGCCTTATAAACAGCAACGTAAACAATGCTCGTAAACTCTTTGCAACGATAGAGAAACTCACAACCCCCCCCAGTCGGATTCCCAGTGAGCTACTCTCTGAAAGCAAATGTAATGAGTTTGCTCATTTCTTTACTGACAAGATCAATAATATCAGAAAGACAATCAGCTCATCCAATCAGCCAAGTTGTGTCGACGTCAGACTAGCTCAACCACAACTTAAGAAATCAGACATTATGTCCGATTTCATGGCAATTAATGGCAAAATCTTAGAAGAGATCGTGCAAGTTATGAAAACATCAACCTGCAGTCTTGACACGCTCCCCACATCGTTCTTTAAAATGGTGTTGACCTGCTTAGAAATGGATCTTCTAAAAGTGGTAAATGCTTCACTTCTCTCAGGGATTTTTCCTAACTCACTTAAAACTGCAGTTGTTAAACCTCTCTTGAAGAAGAGCAACCTGGATAATACCCTATTGAGCAATTACAGGCCCATCTCAAATCTCCCTTTCATTGGCAAAATCATTGAAAAAGTTGTTTTTAACCAGGTTAACAAGTTCCTAAACTTCAAGGGGTGTTTAGACAATTATCAATCTGGTTTCAGACCACATCACAGTACAGAGAGTGCTCTTATAAAGATAATCAATGACATCCGCCTAAATACAGATTCAGGCAAACTAACAGTGCTGGTACTGCTCGATCTCAGTGCTGCATTTGACACTGTCGATCACAGCATACTTCTGGATAGGCTGGAAAACTGGGTTGGGCTGTCTGGGACGGTCCTCAAATGGTTCAGATCTTACCTTGAAGGAAGAGGTTACTATGTCAGTATAGGTGATCATAGGTCGAGGTGGACACCCATGACATGTGGAGTCCCACAAGGCTCGATTCTGGCACCACTCCTGTTCAACCTTTATATGCTCCCTCTGAGCCAAATAATGAGAAAAAACCAAATCTCCTACCACAGCTATGCTGATGACACTCAGATCTACCTAGCCTTACTGCCTAATGACTACAGCCCCATTGACACCCTCTGCCAATGCATTGATGAAATTAACAATTGGATGTGCCAAAACTTTCTTCAGTTAAACAAAGAGAAAACTGAAGTGATTGCGTTTGGGAACAGAGATGAGGTTCACAAGGTGAATGCGTACCTTGGCTCTAAGGGTCAAACAACAAAAAATAAGGTCAAGAATCTTGGTGTGACTCTGGAGTCAGATCTGAGTTTTAATAGTCATATCAAAGCAGTTAGTAAATCAGCATACTATCATCTCAAAAACATTGCAAGAATTAGATGCTTTGTTTCCAGTGAAGACTTAGAGAAACTTGTTCATGCTTTTATCAGCAGCAGGGTGGATTACTGTAATGTCCTCCTTACTGGCCTTCCCAAAAAGACAGTCAGACAGTTGCAGCTCATCCAGAACGCTGCGGCCAGAATTCTGACCAGAACCAGGAAATCAGAGCACATCACACCTGTCCTCAGGTCTTTAAACTGGCTCCCAGTTACATTCAGAATAGATTTTAAAGTATTATTACTGGTCTATAAATCACTAAATGGCCTAGGACCTCAATTCATTATAGATATGCTCACTGAATACAAACCTAACAGATCACTCAGATCTTTAGGATCAAATAGATTAGAAATCCCAAGAGTTCAGTCAAAGCAGGGTGAATCGGCTTTCAGCTACTACGCCCCTCGCTGCTGGAATCAGCTTCCAGAAATGATCAGATGTGCTCCAACATTAGGCACGTTCAAATCAAGACTGAAAACACATCTGTTTAGCTGTGCCTTTACTGAATAAGCACTGTGCTACGTCCGACAGATCGAACTACTATGTTTTTCTCTTCTTTTTAATTCTTTTATAACACATTTTATCAGCTTTTATTTTATTTTATTTTCATTTTTACCATTTTTATTATTTGTTTTTATTTCTCTTATACTTGTTTCTTTTATTCCTGTTTATGTAAAGCACTTTGAATTGCCACTGTGTATGAAATGTGCTATATAAATAAACTTGCCTTGACTTGGCTTGCCTTGCATAGTTGGGGCGAGGAATCGTACTCAACTTTTGGACGACACGAGCCACTTATTCTAATGACTACTTGTCACTTTTGCCAAAACAGACATAAATCGTCGAAATCGGCCATAAGCTATGAACGCCTTTGGGGGTGCCCAAGCACTTCGTACCATTTTGTCCATAAAGTGCCTATATGTCCCCCCTGAATGCCTATTGATCCTTCATCTTCCTCATTGTTCACTGAATGCCTATTGATCCCCCTGACTGCTTATTGTCCACAAAGTGCCTGTTCATCCCCCTGACTGCCTGTTCTCCGTCATCGTCTTCCTCAATGTCCGCAGGATGCCTATTGATCCCCCTGACTGCCTATTCGTCACCCTCCTCTTCCTAATTGTCCACAGAATGCCTGTTCATCCCCCTGATTGCCTATTGTCCGCAATGTGCCTGTTGACCCTATCCTGCCCCCCCACCCGACTGCCTGTTTTTCACCCTTGTCTTCCTCATTGTCCGCAGAGTGCCTTTGATCACCCTAAACACATATTCATCATCGTGCAAAAAGTGACCGCCGTGCCCTGGGGACTACCTAGACACACTCGCCAGGCACCCTTTGTGCTACCGAACTTTCGTTTTTGGTCACAGGGAGAAGTGTTTCCCAAGATGGCTTAGAAAGGCCGCAGGAGTCTTTTCGGTCCCCAGAGAGTAGCTATACCTCAAGTCTGGGGCTGAACGGTCCCTTAGGGGCTGAATGGCTGAGCGTCCCACGTTCAACTTTTCCCATTCATTTTCACAGGTATTTCGTGGACAGCACCCGATTGGCCCCAAACTGACATATATGTTGCACCACGGGGCCCTGGGGCAAGCCCCAGAGTTCTGCGGTTGCAGTGGCTTCAAAAAGCCACCCATGACCACAAACTACCTATGGAGTTTCCATTGAATAAGTTGAAGGTGGGACAAGGCCGTACAGGGGGTCAAAAAGTCACAGGACCCCTAACTTTGACACAGAGTACCACCGCCATAGAGCTCTATAGGATCTCACAGGTTCTTCTCTACATCACAGGGGTGTTTTCATTACTCAAAAATTCTGGAAAGAACCTTCTGTCAATGTGAATCCAGGCCTGACATTGGTCTGCTGTAATTGGGGTTTCTTACATACAGTACAGTGATGTCAAATATGTAAACATTGTCTGTAAAAGTGGTACATCGAACAAAGAAACCATAAATATGGAATAAGGATTAATAAAGATGAAATCTATAGATAATGGCATCATTACCACAGAGGATGACCCAACTGGACTACAATTGGGTCATCCTTTGTGGTAATGATGTCATTTGATCCATTCTGAAATTTTCATCATCTAAACATGTAATATTGTACATCAGTTTTCATGCAAGAGTAATGCAACAGTTATTTGTCATTTTGAGTGCTTGTATCAGTCGATAATAACATCATGTTTAGTAAATGAATACACATTTATTTCAAATGTAATGTTTGAGTTGCATTTTGAAATGGGATCAATTTGATGTTTAATTGTATTATATTGAAAAGGTGATCTTAGTTCAATGAACAAAGTTTGACCTGTGTTTTGCAAAAACATTCAATTTTGGCAATAGTTCTGAAATTTGTGGCAAAACGATTGTAAAAATGCATTTTAAGGCTCAAATTACGGCATCAGAATAAACATAATTGCAGCATTTGTGTCTACACAACTCATTTTTTTCACTAAGAAAATACAGACATTTACAAGTTTACATAAAAAAAGTTTCAAACATTCTACATTAATTCAAAATTTTCTAAAACCTTACAAACATCTAGTGTAAAAACCTTAAAAAATTGATTTTCTCTTTTTGTTTAAAATAGGGAACCAGACAATGAGCATCATTTTCAAACTTTCTTTTAAAAACCTGCCAAATGTTTAGTACAACATCTTTTTTTGCTCTTACTCTTCTTTCCCATACAGCACTTTTAATCAACATCACAAGTAGATTTATTATTTTCTGGTTCATACATTTCTTATCAACACCCAACATCAGTATTTTACTCCACTCAAAATCATCCTTATCATTCCCAATAAGCTTTAGAATCATGTCTTTGCATCTCTTATTAAAATCTTTCAATTGTTTACAGTATAAAAACAAGTGTAAAAATGTTTCCTCCTCGTCCTTACATACCTTACAAACAGCACTGTGCTCCATCCCAATCTTGCTTAAGATTGCATCTGTAAATATTGCTTTATGTCTAATAAAATACTCCAGATTTTCTACCTTTGTCTGTCTCATTCTTCCTTTCATATTACCCCATATACTGTCCTCTTGTCATCAATCAAATTTATTTAACCAATATCCATTCACAGGGGGATTTTTAAAAACACCATCTCTAAAAATACGATAAATCATTTTAACAGAACATTCTTTAAAAACAAGCATATTTCCCCCCAACTTCATGTAAATCTCATTTCCTTGTTTTTCGTCTTCCATACTTTCAATTCTTTTAATCCAGTCTTGTGGTATAGCTTTCTTTATTATATCATATTTGTTTTCTATTTCTTTTCTATTATAATCTTCCTTTGCTTCATCTAAAACATCAAAAATATATTGCACTGGTAAAAAGCCTTCTTTAAATTCGTACAGCACATATCTAATTTTCACAATTCAACCTCCCACCATTTTCTATATAATATTTCATTTCCGTCTTTCACTATGCTGTTATTTAGGAATAAAGGTTGATTTAAAATGTTCTCTCTTCCAAAGATATATCCCCCATACACTCATCCATTATTTATAAAAATCAGGCAATTCCACTGTCATCCAATTTTTAGTTCTCATCCACAGTATGTTATCTCCTAGGTTAAAATTAGTGCATTTGTTTAAAAAGAATCTAAATGTTTCTTTCCATGACACTACATTCCTTCATCCAGATATTTCTTTAGTATTTTCACTCTTAGACTATTTTTCCTTTGCGGTACATCCATTAATCCTAAACCCCCCTTCTCCACTGCTTCTATTAAAGTATTGTAAGCAATTCTAGATGGTTCCCCCTCCCCCCTCCCCATAAAAAAATCTAAAAAACATTTTTTCAACCTTTTCTCCATCCATAACATCATGGATGATGTATATAAAACGTGCCATAGTTTAGACACCATTAAAACATTTTCAGAGCCTTTCAGACCTTTCAGAGTAAGAATTCTCAATTTCCAAAAGTTTAGTCTTCTTTCAATGCTAACTAACATTTCTTCCTACATAATCCCTTCTGCCTTTTTTTTCATCCTTCCCCATTACAATTCCTAAAATTCTTACTTCTTTTGTTTCCTTAAAAGGAAATAAATCTGTTAAGCATCTTACTCCTCCAAATTTCATATATTCAGTTTTATTTTCATTTATTTTTGCTCCTGATCCTTTACAAAAATGTTCAACTAGTTGCATTGCTTTCTTCACATCTTCTAAATTTTTAACCAGTAGAGTTGTGTCATCAGCATATTGAAAAAAATATTAATCTCTTTTCCCGCAACCCCTAATCCTGTTATTCCTTTTTCATGATTTATAGATAGTCCTAAGGGTTCTGCTACTAAAGAATATAAAAGAGCCGACAACGGGCATCCCTGCCTTATTGATCTTGTTATTCTAAAACATCTTGTTAAAAAACCATTACACTTAATTCTTGTCACTGCCCCATTATACAATATTTTAATCCATTTGATAAAATTCTCTCCAAACCCAAAACACTTTAAAACTCCAAATAAAAAATATTGCTCAACCCTATCAAATGCCTTTTCAAAATCTAAGCTGATCCTCTTTTTTCATGCATATATCTTACAATATCTTTTACGCTAATTGTTGTATCAGCAATGTCTCTTTCTTTAACTCCATAAGCTTGGTTTGTTTTGATTAACTTTGGAATTACATCTTTCAGTCTGTTGGATAAAAGTTTAGATCAAATTTTTAGATCCGTATTTAACATTGTGATTGGTCTATCATTTTTGAGGTCTGTTTTTTCTCCTTTTCTCTTGTATATTAATTTCATTAGTCCCATTCCCATTCTTTTGTTCATTTCCCCTTGCTTAAAAATGTCTTCATATATTTCTTTTAAAATTCCAGCTGAAGTATCTTTAAAAACAATATAAAACTCACTGCCCAATCCATCTATACCTGGACTCTTATTTCTATTTAACTGACTTATTGCTCTTTTTATTTCCTCTTCTGTTATTTCTTCATCACATTCTCTTTTGTCAGCTTCTTCTACCTTTATTTTTATTTGTTTTAGTAATTCTATTTTTTCTTTTTCTTTTACCCCTTCTGAACTAAACAGCTTCTCGTAATATGTTCGTATTTCCTTTAATATTTCTTCATTTCCATTGACAATCAATCCATTTTCACCTCTAATTTCTTTAATCAGTCCTGCTTTACCCCTGTTTTTTCTAAATTAAAGAAATATTTAGTGCATTTTTCATCTTCCAATATATATTTCGCTTTACTTCTTAATCTAGCTCCTTCATATTTTTCTCTTCTATTTCTTTTAATGATTCCTCCAGTTCAAATATCCTTTGAATATCTTTCCCATTTTCATTGGTTTCTTTTTTCAACTCATCTCTTGCCTTACTACAGCTACACCAATCGTAAACCCAGCCTACTTGTTGCAAAAGTCCCTACCACTTAGAAGTCACCCAGCCAACGTGCAGCGTAATCTCTTCCACTTGTAAATCATTGAGCTGTAGCAATACCTAAGTGCTCTGATAAAACATGCATAAAAGAAACTATGGCTTTTAACCTCCTCTTGGAGAGAAGAGAGTCTCCGACCCTGGATCTCAGGGGTTCTATGGAGGGACTTGTCAGGAATCCTGTAAGAGCATCCCATCCACACAACGTCTTGCTATAAAACAAAGCAGAATGTGTGGTGATGGAACTCCAGGTTGACAGAGCCTTGTCCTTGTTTCAAACAATGTGCTAACAAGGTGCTAACAAGGTGCTGAACGGAGTGCCAGTGGCACAAAGGATAACGCTTATGACTATGGATCAAAGGATTCTAGCTTAGCAATCGTAAACCCAGCCTACTTGCTGCAAAAGTCCCTACCAGGCCCAACCCTGTCTTTCTTTCGAGTTCAGATGAGATCAGGCATTGCCAGAGTGGTATGGCCGTAAGCGAGAGCAGCCGTCAAGAGTTAGCTATTTAAAAATAGGCGCAGCACCAGGAGCCGAGCGCAGCTCAGCTTGCATTGACACAGCACCGACAGAAACAAGGCCCTTGTCCCCTCAATTGTTTACCTGTTTTTTTTTTTTTTTTTTCTGTTTCTGCTCCGGGGCACCAACAGCTCTTGCTAAGTTAAACCAGCCAAGTCACTGTACCTACTTTCCCCCGAATGGAATCAGGGGAAGTGGGTACACTGACTTGGCTGGTTCCAGAGTTCAGAGAGGAATTCAGAGGTTTTTTTTTTATATATTTTGGGAAGTGTATTAGCTGCCAAATGAAGGAATTTAAAAAGCTTACAGCACCTGGTATTCCCAGGTGGTCTCCCATCCAAGTACCAACCAGGCCCAACCCTGCTTTGCTTCCGAGTTCAGATGAGATATTTAAATTTTTTTTATTAAAATCAAATATTTACATTTTTACAAAGAAATGATCACATCACACAAAAATCACATGATACTTACAACACTCATTATTAGACTTCATATTTTTCCCATAACCAACTTAAGATGTTGTCCTTGTATTCAACCATTACGTTCCCTTTTACCATTATTTCTATAAATACATCCTCCTTTTCTTGTACTATAAAATAGTTGAATATCAATTTTACAGCCATCTCCATTCTGTTTTTAAACATACGCCATATATCCACTCTCTTCCCATCATGTTTAGCCATATTTCTCCTTATCCAAATCACATACTTAGCAATTGTTATACATAGATTAAAAGCATACATACCACATTCATTTTGACCAAATAAATATTTTTTTTCCCAGTTCTTTTGTTCATCCACATATATGTCCCCTATTAACGATTTAGCAATTTTCTTAAATTTTTCCATAATTCCTCCAACTTTTCACAAAAGAAGAACAAATGTAATAAACCTTCCCCTTCCTTCCTAAACACCTTACATATTATATCTTGTTCAATTCCCATTTTACACAATCTCATTTCTGTTAATATGCAATTATGTCTCAATAAATAATTACAATTTTGTAAAATTGGTTCCATATATTTCATTCTGACATTTCCCCATATTTCTTTTTCATTTAAATCCTCATATCTTTCCTTCCAGTAGTTGAATGCTATAGGTCTTATAAAAGCCTTTGATCTAAAAACAACATAAAAACTCTTAACTGTACATAAGCTCATATTGATCTTTTCTCCATTTTTTTTCTTAAAATAGACCTCTGGTAATTCTTCCTTATCCCGCAACTCATTTTTTTTTCAATTATTTCAATCCAATCTTTTGGTATTGCTTTTTTCAAATCATGATATTGTCTTTGTATTTTTGTTTTAGAAAGAACTGAAGTTTTTGCCAAGACTGCCCTCATAAGTGGCAGCTCCCATATGGTCTAGCGGTCAGGATTCCTGGTTTTCACCCAGGCGGCCCGGGTTCGACTCCCGGTATGGGAAGCCTTGAGTATTTTTGCCACTGCCCTTTTTTTCCAGCAGTCGGACTGCAGCAACTTTAAGGGGGTGGGCTTGTGTTGGACTCTCATAAGCCTTCGATAGCTCAGTTGGTAGAGCGGAGGACTGTAGGTGTGTCGTTGGCAATCCTTAGGTCGCTGGTTCGACTCCGGCTCGAAGGAGGTCTTTTGCCCTTTCATGCCTGTGCAGTTCGCATATATTTTCATAGCTCAAAAGTAAGTTCCCTGACCGGGAATCGAACCCGGGCCGCGGCAGTGAGAGCGCCGAATCCTAACCACTAGACCACCAGGGAAGGTCTTGCGGAAGCATGCCCTCAAGTCTAGCTGTGGGCCTCCACGCAAGTATGCTGCAGCTGCTCTGACAAAAATAAATCTAATGCTTGTAACCTCCTCCTGGAGAGGAGAAAGTCTCAGACCCTGGATCACAGTTCTTCTAGGGAGGGACTGTCACATGCACTGTAAGAGCATCCTATCGACACCACAACTTGCCATAATAACGAAGGACAGCATGTGTTGAACGAACTCCGTGTTGAATGAACTCTGTGTTGACTGAGCTGTGTCCTTATCACAAGCAACAAGATAAAGATGAAAAGATAAGCAGACAGGGCCAGTGGCGCAATGGATAACGCGTCTGACTACGGATCAGAAGATTCTAGGTTCGACTCCTGGCTGGCTCGCTCTGGTCTTTTTGCTTTGATGTCAGCCAGTGCACTGCAGTCGCCTTTCGCCCCCACTGGAACTGTTCAGGTCCACTCTGGAGTGTGTTGAGTTTAAGAGGCCGCAATCACAGAGCCCGTGGGGTGCTCCCCTGGTTTCAAAGGCTGCCCCAACCGCTAGATTTTTATTAACGTCTACTACAGCTACACCAATCGTAAACCTAGCCTACTTGTTGCAAAAGTCCCTACCACTTAGAAGTCACCCAGCCAACTTGCAGCGTAATCTCTTCCACTTGTAAGTCTCTGAGCTGTAGCAATACCTAAGTGCTCTGATAAAACATGCATAAAAGAAACTATGGCTTTTAACCTCCTCTTGGAGAGAAGAGAGTCTCCGACCCTGGATCTCAGGGGTTCTATGGAGGGACTGTCAGGAATCCTGTAAGAGCATCCCATCCACACAACGTCTTGCTATAAAACAAAGCAGAATGTGTGGTGATGGAACTCCAGGTTGACAGAGCCTTGTCCTTGTTTCAAACAATGTGCTAACAAGGTGCTAACAAGGTGCTGAACGGAGTGCCAGTGGCACAAAGGATAACGCTTATGACTATGGATCAAAGGATTCTAGCTTAGCAATCGTAAACCCAGCCTACTTGCTGCAAAAGTCCCTACCAGGCCCAACCCTGTCTTTCTTTCGAGTTCAGATGAGATCAGGCATTGCCAGAGTGGTATGGCCGTAAGCGAGAGCAGCCGTCAAGAGTTAGCTATTTAAAAATAGGCGCAGCACCAGGAGCCGAGCGCAGCTCAGCTTGCATTGACACAGCACCGACAGAAACAAGGCCCTTGTCCCCTCAATTGTTTACCTGTTTTTTTTTTTTTTTTTCTGTTTCTGCTCCGGGGCACCAACAGCTCTTGCTAAGTTAAACCAGCCAAGTCACTGTACCTACTTTCCCCCGAATGGAATCAGGGGAAGTGGGTACACTGACTTGGCTGGTTCCAGAGTTCAGAGAGGAATTCAGAGGTTTTTTTTAAATATATTTTGGGAAGTGTATTAGCTGCCAAATGAAGGAATTTAAAAAGCTTACAGCACCTGGTATTCCCAGGCGGTCTCCCATCCAAGTACCAACCAGGCCCAACCCTGCTTTGCTTCCGAGTTCAGATGAGATATTAAAATTTTTTTTTATTAAAATCAAATATTTACATTTTTACAAAGAAATGATCACATCACACAAAAATCACATGATACTTACAACACTCATTATTAGACTTCATATTTTTCCCATAACCAACTTAAGATGTTGTCCTTGTATTCAACCATTACGTTCCCTTTTACCATTATTTCTATAAATACATCCTCCTTTTCTTGTACTATGAAATAGTTGAATATCAATTTTACAGCCATCTCCATTCTGTTTTTAAACATACGCCATATATCCACTCTCTTCCCATCATGTTTAGCCATATTTCTCCTTATCCAAATCACATACTTAGCAATTGTTATACATAGATTAAAAGCATACATACCACATTCATTTTGACCAAATAAATATATTTTTTTCCCAGTTCTTTTGTTCATCCACATATATGTCCCCTATTAACGATTTAGCAATTTTCTTAAATTTTTCCATAATTCCTCCAACTTTTCACAAAAGAAGAACAAATGTAATAAACCTTCCCCTTCCTTCCTAAACACCTTACATATTATATCTTGTTCAATTCCCATTTTACACAATCTCATTTCTGTTAATATGCAATTATGTCTCAATAAATAATTACAATTTTGTAAAATTGGTTCCATATATTTCATTCTGACATTTCCCCATATTTCTTTTTCATTTAAATCCTCATATCTTTCCTTCCAGTAGTTGAATGCTATAGGTCTTATAAAAGCCTTTGATCTAAAAAACTCTTAACTGTACATAAGCTCATATTGATCTTTTCTCCATTTTTTTTCTTAAAATAGACCTCTGGTAATTCTTCCTTATCCCGCAACTCATTTTTTTTTCAATTATTTCAATCCAATCTTTTGGTATTGCTTTTTTCAAATCATGATATTGTCTTTGTATTTTTGTTTTAGAAAGAACTGAAGTTTTTGCCAAGACTGCCCTCATAAGTGGCAGCTCCCATATGGTCTAGCGGTCAGGATTCCTGGTTTTCACCCAGGCGGCCCGGGTTCGACTCCCGGTATGGGAAGCCTTGAGTATTTTTGCCACTGCCCTTTTTTTCCAGCAGTCGGACTGCAGCAACTTTAAGGGGGTGGGCTTGTGTTGGACTCTCATAAGCCTTCGATAGCTCAGTTGGTAGAGCGGAGGACTGTAGGTGTGTTGTTGGCAATCCTTAGGTCGCTGGTTCGACTCCGGCTCGAAGGAGGTCTTTTGCCCTTTCATGCCTGTGCAGTTCGCATATATTTTCATAGCTCAAAAGTAAGTTCCCTGACCGGGAATCGAACCCGGGCCGCGGCGGTGAGAGCGCCGAATCCTAACCACTAGACCACCAGGGAAGGTCTTGCGGAAGCATGCCCTCAAGTCTAGCTGTGGGCCTCCACGCAAGTATGCTGCAGCTGCTCTGACAAAAATAAATCTAATGCTTGTAACCTCCTCCTGGAGAGGAGAAAGTCTCAGACCCTGGATCACAGTTCTTCTAGGGAGGGACTGTCACATGCACTGTAAGAGCATCCTATCGACACCACAACTTGCCATAATAACGAAGGACAGCATGTGTTGAACGAACTCCGTGTTGAATGAACTCTGTGTTGACTGAGCTGTGTCCTTATCACAAGCAACAAGATAAAGATGAAAAGATAAGTAGACAGGGCCAGTGGCGCAATGGATAACGCGTCTGACTACGGATCAGAAGATTCTAGGTTCGACTCCTGGCTGGCTCGCTCTGGTCTTTTTGCTTTGATGTCAGCCAGTGCACTGCAGTCGCCTTTCGCCCCCACTGGAACTGTTCAGGTCCACTCTGGAGTGTGTTGAGTTTAAGAGGCCGCAATCACAGAGCCCGTGGGGTGCTCCCCTGGTTTCAAAGGCTGCCCCAACCGCTAGATTTTTATTAACGTCTACTACAGCTACACCAATCGTAAACCTAGCCTACTTGTTGCAAAAGTCCCTACCACTTAGAAGTCACCCAGCCAACTTGCAGCGTAATCTCTTCCACTTGTAAGTCTCTGAGCTGTAGCAATACCTAAGTGCTCTGATAAAACATGCATAAAAGAAACTATGGCTTTTAACCTCCTCTTGGAGAGAAGAGAGTCTCCGACCCTGGATCTCAGGGGTTCTATGGAGGGACTGTCAGGAATCCTGTAAGAGCATCCCATCCACACAACGTCTTGCTATAAAACAAAGCAGAATGTGTGGTGATGGAACTCCAGGTTGACAGAGCCTTGTCCTTGTTTCAAACAATGTGCTAACAAGGTGCTAACAAGGTGCTGAACGGAGTGCCAGTGGCACAAAGGATAACGCTTATGACTATGGATCAAAGGATTCTAGCTTAGCAATCGTAAACCCAGCCTACTTGCTGCAAAAGTCCCTACCAGGCCCAACCCTGTCTTTCTTTCGAGTTCAGATGAGATCAGGCATTGCCAGAGTGGTATGGCCGTAAGCGAGAGCAGCCGTCAAGAGTTAGCTATTTAAAAATAGGCACAGCACCAGGAGCCGAGCGCAGCTCAGCTTGCATTGACACAGCACCGACAGAAACAAGGCCCTTGTCCCCTCAATTGTTTACCTGTTTTTTTTTTTTTTTTCTGTTTCTGCTCCGGGGCACCAACAGCTCTTGCTAAGTTAAACCAGCCAAGTCACTGTACCTACTTTCCCCCGAATGGAATCAGGGGAAGTGGGTACACTGACTTGGCTGGTTCCAGAGTTCAGAGAGGAATTCAGAGGTTTTTTTTTTATATATTTTGGGAAGTGTATTAGCTGCCAAATGAAGGAATTTAAAAAGCTTACAGCACCTGGTATTCCCAGGTGGTCTCCCATCCAAGTACCAACCAGGCCCAACCCTGCTTTGCTTCCGAGTTCAGATGAGATATTTAAATTTTTTTTTATTAAAATCAAATATTTACATTTTTACAAAGAAATGATCACATCACACAAAAATCACATGATACTTACAACACTCATTATTAGACTTCATATTTTTCCCATAACCAACTTAAGATGTTGTCCTTGTATTCAACCATTACGTTCCCTTTTACCATTATTTCTATAAATACATCCTCCTTTTCTTGTACTATAAAATAGTTGAATATCAATTTTACAGCCATCTCCATTCTGTTTTTAAACATACGCCATATATCCACTCTCTTCCCATCATGTTTAGCCATATTTCTCCTTATCCAAATCACATACTTAGCAATTGTTATACATAGATTAAAAGCATACATACCACATTCATTTTGACCAAATAAATATTTTTTTTCCCAGTTCTTTTGTTCATCCACATATATGTCCCCTATTAACGATTTAGCAATTTTCTTAAATTTTTCCATAATTCCTCCAACTTTTCACAAAAGAAGAACAAATGTAATAAACCTTCCCCTTCCTTCCTAAACACCTTACATATTATATCTTGTTCAATTCCCATTTTACACAATCTCATTTCTGTTAATATGCAATTATGTCTCAATAAATAATTACAATTTTGTAAAATTGGTTCCATATATTTCATTCTGACATTTCCCCATATTTCTTTTTCATTTAAATCCTCATATCTTTCCTTCCAGTAGTTGAATGCTATAGGTCTTATAAAAGCCTTTGATCTAAAAACAACATAAAAACTCTTAACTGTACATAAGCTCATATTGATCTTTTCTCCATTTTTTTTCTTAAAATAGACCTCTGGTAATTCTTCCTTATCCCGCAACTCATTTTTTTTTCAATTATTTCAATCCAATCTTTTGGTATTGCTTTTTTCAAATCATGATATTGTCTTTGTATTTTTGTTTTAGAAAGAACTGAAGTTTTTGCCAAGACTGCCCTCATAAGTGGCAGCTCCCATATGGTCTAGCGGTCAGGATTCCTGGTTTTCACCCAGGCGGCCCGGGTTCGACTCCCGGTATGGGAAGCCTTGAGTATTTTTGCCACTGCCCTTTTTTTCCAGCAGTCGGACTGCAGCAACTTTAAGGGGGTGGGCTTGTGTTGGACTCTCATAAGCCTTCGATAGCTCAGTTGGTAGAGCGGAGGACTGTAGGTGTGTTGTTGGCAATCCTTAGGTCGCTGGTTCGACTCCGGCTCGAAGGAGGTCTTTTGCCCTTTCATGCCTGTGCAGCTCGCATATATTTTCATAGCTCAAAAGTAAGTTCCCTGACCGGGAATCGAACCCGGGCCGCGGCGGTGAGAGCGCCGAATCCTAACCACTAGACCACCAGAAAAGGTCCTGCAGAAACTTGCCCTCAAGCCTAGCTATGGGCCTCCACGCAAGTATGCTGCAGCTGCTCTGACAAAAATAAATCTAATGCTTGTAACCTCCTCCTGGAGAGGAGAAAGTCTCAGACCCTGCATCACAGTTCTTTTAGGGAGGGACTGTCACATGCACTGTAAGAGCATCCTATCGACACCACAACTTGCCATAATAGCGAAGCACAGCATGCATTGAATGAACTCCGTGTTGACTGAGCTGTGTCCTTATTACAAGCAAGACGCTAAAGATGAAAAGACAAGCAGACAGTGCCAGTGGCGCCATGGTTAACCCGTCTGACTACGGATCAGAAGATTCTAGGTTCGACTCCTGGCTGGCTCGCTTTGGTCTTTTTGCTTTGATGTCAGCCAGTGCACTGCATTCGCCTTTCGCCCCCACTGGAGCTGTTCAGGTCCACTCTGGAGTGAGTCGAGTTTAAGGGGCCGCAATCACAGAGCCCGTGGGGTGCTCCCCTGGTTTCAAAGGCTGCCCCAACCGCTAGATTTTTATTAACGTCTACTACAGCTACACCAATCGTAAACCTAGCCTACTTGTTGCAAAAGTCCCTACCACTTAGAAGTCACCCAGCCAACTTGCAGCGTAATCTCTTCCACTTGTAAGTCTCTGAGCTGTAGCAATACCTAAGTGCTCTGATAAAACATGCATAAAAGAAACTATGGCTTTTAACCTCCTCTTGGAGAGAAGAGAGTCTCCGACCCTGGATCTCAGGGGTTCTATGGAGGGACTGTCAGGAATCCTGTAAGAGCATCCCATCCACACAACGTCTTGCTATAAAACAAAGCAGAATGTGTGGTGATGGAACTCCAGGTTGACAGAGCCTTGTCCTTGTTTCAAACAATGTGCTAACAAGGTGCTAACAAGGTGCTGAACGGAGTGCCAGTGGCACAAAGGATAACGCTTATGACTATGGATCAAAGGATTCTAGCTTAGCAATCGTAAACCCAGCCTACTTGCTGCAAAAGTCCCTACCAGGCCCAACCCTGTCTTTCTTTCGAGTTCAGATGAGATCAGGCATTGCCAGAGTGGTATGGCCGTAAGCGAGAGCAGCCGTCAAGAGTTAGCTATTTAAAAATAGGCGCAGCACCAGGAGCCGAGCGCAGCTCAGCTTGCATTGACACAGCACCGACAGAAACAAGGCCCTTGTCCCCTCAATTGTTTACCTGTTTGTTTTTTTTTTTTTTCTGTTTCTGCTCCGGGGCACCAACAGCTCTTGCTAAGTTAAACCAGCCAAGTCACTGTACCTACTTTCCCCCGAATGGAATCAGGGGAAGTGGGTACACTGACTTGGCTGGTTCCAGAGTTCAGAGAGGAATTCAGAGTTTTTTTTTTTAATATATTTTGGGAAGTGTATTAGCTGCCAAATGAAGGAATTTAAAAAGCTTACAGCACCTGGTATTCCCAGGCGGTCTCCCATCCAAGTACCAACCAGGCCCAACCCTGCTTTGCTTCCGAGTTCAGATGAGATATTTAAATTTTTTTTTATTAAAATCAAATATTTACATTTTTACAAAGAAATGATCACATCACACAAAAATCACATGATACTTACAACACTCATTATTAGACTTCATATTTTTCCCATAACCAACTTAAGATGTTGTCCTTGTATTCAACCATTACGTTCCCTTTTACCATTATTTCTATAAATACATCCTCCTTTTCTTGTACTATGAAATAGTTGAATATCAATTTTACAGCCATCTCCATTCTGTTTTTAAACATACGCCATATATCCACTCTCTTCCCATCATGTTTAGCCATATTTCTCCTTATCCAAATCACATACTTAGCAATTGTTATACATAGATTAAAAGCATACATACCACATTCATTTTGACCAAATAAATATATTTTTTTCCCAGTTCTTTTGTTCATCCACATATTTGTCCCCTATTAACGATTTAGCAATTTTCTTGAATTTTTCCATAATTCCTCCAACTTTTCACAATAGAAGAACAAATGTAATAAACCTTCCCCTTCCTTCCTAAACACCTTACATATTATATCTTGTTCAATTCCCATTTTACACAATCTCATTTCTGTTAATATGCAATTATGTCTCAATAAATAATTACAATTTTAGTAAAATTGGTTCCATATATTTCATTCTGACATTTCCCCATATTTCTTTTTCATTTAAATCCTCATATCTTTCCTTCCAGTAGTTGAATGCTATAGGTCTTATAAAAGCCTTTGATCTAAAAACAACATAAAAACTCTTAACTGTACATAAGCTCATATTGATCTTTTCTCCATTTTTTTTCTTAAAATAGACCTCTGGTAATTCTTCCTTATCCCGCAACTCATTTTTTTTTTCAATTATTTCAATCCAATCTTTTGGTATTGCTTTTTTCAAATCATGATATTGTCTTTGTATTTTGTTTTAGAAAGAACTGAAGTTTTTGCCAAGACTGCCCTCATAAGTGGCAGCTCCCATATGGTCTAGCGGTCAGGATTCCTGGTTTTCACCCAGGCGGCCCGGGTTCGACTCCCGGTATGGGAAGCCTTGTGTATTTTTTGCCACTGCCCTTTTTTTCCAGCAGTCGGACTGCAGCAACTTTAAGGGGGTGGGCTTGTGTTGGACTCTCGTAAGCCTTCGATAGCTCAGTTGGTAGAGCGGAGGACTGTAGGTGTGTTGTTGGCAATCCTTAGGTCGCTGGTTCGACTCCGGCTCGAAGGAGGTCTTTTGCCCTTTCATGCCTGTGCAGTTCACATATATTTTCATAGCTCAATAGTAAGTTCCCTGACCGGGAATCGAACCCGGGCCGCGGCGGTGAGAGCGCCGAATCCTAACCACTAGACCACCAGGGAAGGTCTTGCAGAAGTTGCCCTCAAGTCTAGCTGTGGGCCTCCAAGCAAGTATGCTGCAGCTGCTCTGACAAAAATAAATCTAATGCTTGTAACCTCCTCCTGGAGAGGAGAAAGTTTCAGACCCTGGATCACAGTTCTCCTAGGGAGGGACTGTCACATGCACTGTAAGAGCATCCTATCGACACCACAACTTGCCATAATAACGAAGGACAGCATGTGTTGAACGAACTCCGTGTTGAATGAACTCTGTGTTGACTGAGCTGTGTCCTTATCACAAGCAACAAGATAAAGATGAAAAGATAAGTAGACAGGGCCAGTGGCGCAGTGGATAACGCGTCTGACTACGGATCAGAAGATTCTAGGTTCGACTCCTGGCTGGCTCGCTCTGGTCTTTTTGCTTTGATGTCAGCCAGTGCACTGCAGTCGCCTTTCGCCCCCACTGGAACTGTTCAGGTCCACTCTGGAGTGTGTTGAGTTTAAGAGGCCGCAATCACAGAGCCCGTGGGGTGCTCCCCTGGTTTCAAAGGCTGCCCCAACCGCTAGATTTTTATTAACGTCTACTACAGCTACACCAATCGTAAACCCAGCCTACTTGTTGCAAAAGTCCCTACCACTTAGAAGTCACCCAGCCAACTTGCAGCGTAATCTCTTCCACTTGTAAGTCTCTGAGCTGTAGCAATACCTAAGTGCTCTGATAAAACATGCATAAAAGAAACTATGGCTTTTAACCTCCTCTTGGAGAGAAGAGAGTCTCCGACCCTGATTCTCAGGGGTTCTATGGAGGGACTGTCAGGAATCCAGTAAGAGCATCCCATCCACACAACGTCTTGCTATAAAACAAAGCAGAATGTGTGGTGATGGAACTCCAGGTTGACAGAGCCTTGTCCTTGTTTCAAACAATGTGCTAACAAGGTGCTAACAGGTGCTGAACGGAGTGCCAGTGGCACAAAGGATAACGCTTATGACTATGGATCAAAGGATTCTAGCTTAGCAATCGTAAACCCAGCCTACTTGCTGCAAAAGTCCCTACCAGGCCCAACCCTGTCTTTCTTTCGAGTTCAGATGAGATCAGGCATTGCCAGAGTGGTATGGCCGTAAGCGAGAGCAGCTGTCAAGAGTTAGCTATTTAAAAATAGGCGCAGCACCAGGAGCCGAGCGCAGCTCAGCTTGCATTGACACAGCACCGACAGAAACAAGGCCCTTGTCCCCTCAATTGTTTACCTGTTTTTTTTTTTTTTTTCTGTTTCTGCTCCGGGGCACCAACAGCTCTTGCTAAGTTAAACCAGCCAAGTCACTGTACCTACTTTCCCCCGAATGGAATCAGGGGAAGTGGGTACACTGACTTGGCTGGTTCCAGAGTTCAGAGAGGAATTCAGAGGTTTTTTTTTTTATATTTTGGGAAGTGTATTAGCTGCCAAATGAAGGAATTTAAAAAGCTTACAGCACCTGGTATTCCCAGGCGGTCTCCCATCCAAGTACCAACCAGGCCCAACCCTGCTTTGCCTCCGAGTTCAGATGAGATATTTATATTTTTTTTTATTAAAATCAAATATTTACATTTTTACAAAGAAATGATCACATCACACAAAAATCACATGATACTTACAACACTCATTATTAGACTTCATATTTTTCCCATAACCAACTTAAGATGTTGTCCTTGTATTCAACCATTACGTTCCCTTTTACCATTATTTCTATAAATACATCCTCCTTTTCTTGTACTATGAAATAGTTGAATATCAATTTTACAGCCATCTCCATTCTGTTTTTAAACATACGCCATATATCCACTCTCTTCCCATCATGTTTAGCCATATTTCTCCTTATCCAAATCACATACTTAGCAATTGTTATACATAGATTAAAAGCATACATACCACATTCATTTTGACCAAATAAACGAAAACGGTTTTCTAAAAAAAAAAAAAAAAAAGGTTAAGAATATTATTTTATTACAAAGTTTTGCAGGGCTCTAGAGTGCCCTGATTTCTTAATGGTGTAACTAAAAATTCTATTCGAGGGGTAAAATTAAATGAATTTTCGATAAGTATCGTTAATAAAATATTTATAATATGAACTTGCTTTTTGTTATATCTTTACCTGCTTTGCACACTTATGCGTGCTCTCTCACCAGCAGCAGTTGATTGACACACATTGCTTAAAGGCGCTACACACACAGCCCCACACCTTGGTATGGAGTGGCAAGTGCTGAAACACACAACCAGTTTTATTTGTTGTCGATTTGCGTGTTGTTCCTTTTTTAAAGTGTCTTTTATTTTTTAAATCTCTCAAATTAGGCTCTTTTAGGTTATTAGGAGATATTAGTTCAATTATGCGCCGTAGGCCATTGACCAACATCCCCTGCATACAGTTTAGGCTACACACTGCAGGTCTACAGTTCTGATGTGTTATGAATTGTTTTAGTTTTTATTGTAAAATATACATTATAATCCTGTACAAAGTAAAACAATATTTATTAATGGCCATTGGCAGCGTATAGCCGTTAAGCTTAAATAGTCGAAGTATGTTTTTATTAATATTAAAACAAATTACAAAATAGCCAACTTTTGATTTTATTTCGTTTCCGTGTATTTTTATTAAACAAAAAATGCTATTGTATTTTGGTTTGAATTTTATTAGAAATGTAATATTTAGGCAACACTACTTCTACATAACTGTAACACGGGGAGCGACAGAGACAACTGAGGTTTAGGATCCACGTGCAGGTTTATTCAAACTCAGCGAGGCAATGGTCAACATAGGTGCAAACAGATGTATGAAGGCAGTCCAGTATCGTAGTTAAACACAGGCAAGAGATCGGTAGACAGGCGGCAGACAAGGAGAAAGGGAAACCAGGCAAAGATCAAAACACGGAGAAACTAGACTAGGAAAATGCGTTGTAGTGTCACTATACAGATAACAAGACTCGGCAAAGGCAGGGAGTGTGTGTGTTGTTTAAATAGTGTGTGTAATCAGTCTCTGACAATCCTCAGCTGGTGCAAATGTAATCAGTCAAAATGAGGAAGCATGTGTGTTTGTGAACGGAGCGCATGTATGAAAATGTAGTCCATGACTGGCGGATTTGTAGTCCATAGGTTATTGTGAGGGTGAGTGCTTACCAGCGACCTCTGGTGGTTAGAGATCGCTGGTAATCATGACAATAACATTGGCTCTGATTGCGTTTTTAGAGATATCCTAGATAGACTTTTGGCTGAAAAACATTACCTGTTCATTTCAGTGCTGTATTTTGACATTTCACAAGGGCTTCAGCTGGTACCGGCCTCAATTTCGCGACTTGATGTTTATGTGGTGTCTACATATCAATGTCTGGATGAGAGCGAGATGAGATGAAAACTCAGATTCAATGTGCAGCTGCACAGTTTCTGCATATTTTGACTATAGGCTCATCTAAATTTAAATATTGCCGAAATATTGCTAGACAGACAAAGTAAATTTTGATTTTGGAAGAGCTGCTTCAGTAATGAAAGACACAGTTGGTGGACACACACACGCACGCACACACACACAGGATACATTTATAGGCCTATTCATTATTGATTTATTTACATTAAACGCACAGTAATTAAATTTAAAAAAGAAAGGCATAACTTCAGAAAAAGTGCTCACTGCTGTTTCCGCAATTTCTGTGGTTGCTTTGTTTCTCTGCCATTTGCTTGTCAGTGGTGCGGCATTGCTAGATTACTTTTGTTTTAATCAGAGATTAAGATTAGGACTTCATTCATTCATTTTCTTTTCGGCTTAGTCCCTTTATTAATCCAGGGTCACCACAGTGGAATGAACCACCGACTTATCCAGCACGTTTTTATGCAGCTGATGCCCTTCCAGCCGCAACCCATCTCTGTGAAAAATCCATACACACTCATTCACTACGGACAATTTAGCCTACCCAATTCACCTGCACTGTGAGGCGACAGCACTACCTACTGCGCCATTGCGTCACCCCAAGATTAAGCCTATATAGCCAATTTTAGTTATTTAGCGTAATGTATAGTTATTTAGTTCAATCAGTGTATTTATAAATATATAAATTATTTAGTGCTGTTTGGATTTAGGCATAGGCCGAGTATAAAACATAATATTTCTTGTAAATACAAAAGATTATGTGGTTTAGTTTAGTTTTTTTTTTGATGGCACTGTATTGCATGTTGAATGTTACAATTACAAAGATTTTTATTAAACAAGTGCACTACCACAAGATATTTTTGTAGGTGTAAAAATATAAAAAGTATAATTTTAATGTTCTTGCCTTATTTATCTTTAATGTAAATATAAAATACTATGCAATGCGTGGTTCACCTAAGAAAAAAAGGCAAAAAGTTAGTCTAGAGCCCTGTATTGGATAGATTAACTGATAGATTGTGTGTTTGAATTTCCAAATGAATTTTGAATTTCCAAATGTTTCAAAGCTTTAAAGTCATAACGAAGTCTTGATTATCGAAATCTCATGACGTTGCCCATTTGATATGTGCTCTAATCCACTCATTTGAAACAAAAAAGTTGCAAGTTTCAAAGCTTCATGAAGTGATTAAATGATTAAGAAATCTTCATGCTATCATGCCACACTGCTCCATACAGTGAAATGCATCTCAAAAATCTATATAATCATATCACAAGAATAATGAAAGCGCAGACTCCATTTAATCTACTGCATATAAAAGAATTCAGGAAATTCAGAATGAATCAAAACATAACCTTTTATTTTCCAGATGAAAGTGTATCATGTCAATTACAGAATCAAATAATAAAAAGCCAATTCAGAAATGTAGAACATCAATTACTCAAAGATAAATCCAAAAGTTATAAATGTATAAAGTACATTGAAGCATATAAGCCTCTGATGCAAAAGCTTAGAGACTCACACTGCAACGGGGCATCCTGGCTACAAGATCTCAATGAACCATCTTGCACATTTCCCATTAATACTCAACTCAGAACAAACAGCCATAAATTCAGGACAAAAAGCTTCAAAAGGACCCTTGCCTGGTAGTGAGTTTTAAGTGTCAACCATTTGCTTGTAGGTGGAGCATCTGGCAAAGATTTAATTAAAGCTGAAAACCAATTCAACATATTCAAGTGAAACTGTCAAATATTACAGTTTAATTGAGACAATTTTACCAATCACACAGGGACATTTAAAATGACACCAAACATGAATATAGTGCTATAAGATACACCATATTAAAAGCTTGGACACTTTGTGTGATCTGCTCTGATGGAGAAGGTAAAGTAAAGGTCAGAAAGGGGGCTCATATTGAGTTAAATAGAACTTCTGGTTTCCTGATCTTCTCAGATCAGAAAGTTTATTGTTTTAGTGACTGACAATTCTCGTAGTCTCACCTCGTAGAATTCTCACAACAGTTCTTAGGGTTTGATATTATGGCAGTGTAAGGCTCTGTTTTGAATATACTCATGTTTGTATGGACAAAAGCCTCAATTTTGAGGACTCTTCTCTCTTTTGTGAAGCCTTATGTGAGTGCTGAGGCTTCTTTTATGTTTAAAGTCCTTTCCACACTCACTGCATCTAAAACACTCTCCTGAGTGAATCTTCATGTGTTTCTTAATGTAGTCTTTGCGTGTGAGACTCTTTCCACACTGATCACATGTGAACACTATAGTTCCAGTGTGACCATTCATGTGGTTTATGAGGCTAGCTTTTGATGTGAAGCTCTTTACACACTGAGCACATGCAAATGGCTTCTCTCCGGCGTGACTTATCATGTGGTATTTGAGTGTTTTTTTTACATCTGAAACTTTTACCACACTCTGTGCATGTGTAAGGTTTCTCTCCAGTGTGAATCCTCATGTGGATGTCAAGGTCTTGTTTTTGAGAAAAACTTTTCCCACACTGTAGTGCAAATAAAAATTCTCTCTCTATTGTGAGTTCTCATGTGGACTTCGAGGGTGCCACTTTGCTTAAAACACTTTCCACACTGAGGGCAAGAATAAGGCCTCTCCCCAGTGTGAATTCTCATGTGCACTGCTAAGTTTCCTGTAGTATAGAAGCTTTTTCCACACTGTTGGCATGTGTACTTCCTCTCCCCAGTGTGAATTATCATGTGCATTGCAAAGTTTCCTGCATTATAGAAGCTTTTTCCACACTCTTGGCATGCGTACGGCCTCTCTCCAGAGTGAATTCTCATGTGGGTTTTAAAGCCTTGTACATAACCAAAACTCTTTCCACACTGTTCGCAGGTGTAAGGTTTCTCCTTAGTGTGAACTCTCATGTGAACATCAAGCTTTGTCTTTTGACTGAAACTCTTTCCACACTGTTTACAGCTGAAATTTAGATTTCCGAGGTCTTCCGTGTGATGAAGTCTTTTTACTCAGTGTGGGTTTTTCATCAGTCGTTATGTCTTGGTGTTTCTCTTCCATTTCATTCCATTGATGAATCTCTTCTTTCAGCATCATCAGGTCTTTAAAAAAAAAGACAAGACACTCAAAGGTTTAAAACAAAAAAAGGGAGAGTAAATGGTGAGGCTATCTTCATTTCTGCATGAACTATCTTTTTAAAAGGTTCCTATTATGAACCTTTTTTACAAGATGTAAAATAAGTCTTTGGTGTTCCCAAAATGTGTCTGAGGTTTCAGCTCAAAATCAGATCGTATACCTTGCAGAATATTTAATTTTGGGGGTCAGAGGAAAACCAAGCTGCTTTTGTGCCTGTGGCTTTAAATGCAAATGATCAAATGCACTCGCTCTAGATTACTGTTGTGTTCCCTCATGTGTATCTACCACTGGAATTAAACCTTTTTAACTTTCTTGGAAGACCCGATTGAGACAAATCCTGCATGTTCATAGCAAGTACGCATAATTCACTCTTATATTTGTGAGTTTGCATTATTGTATATAACTTCTACAAATGCTTAATGCCACGTTTGCTGTAAACTGGAGTGATGAGGAGATGACAAGGGGCTCAATTCAAAATGGAGGTAAACCCTAACTCTGAAATGAGAGAAACTCTGGGTTTATCCTTTCAAAATGACAGGTTTGTCAAACTGGAGAAAGCAGGGTAAGTCAAGCCTGTTTCTGAAAGAGAGGTAACTTTAACTCAAGAGTCAGTTATCGTGGTCAAACGAAAACCCAGAGTTTCTCTCATTTCAGGGTTAAAATAAGTGAAATTGAGTTTTCACTTTACCTCCTTTCTGAAACGGGGCCCTGATCTCGTTTGCTTTTTTTTTTTTTTTTGAGAAATGACCAGAAATAATAAACAGCAGAAAACGGTCACACTACTTGCTCTAAAAACAAGTGTGTTCATGACTATACATACATAGAAAAATAATAAAATTAGAAAACATGACTTTGCAACATCAAGCAGTATTAGGCATGGGCCAGTATAAGATTCTAACGGTATGATAACCTTGAATAAAAATATCACGGTTTCACGGTACTGTGATAACTGCTCTAAAATATATTCTTTTTAAATGTCTGGGTAAAAAACAAACAATTTTTCCCCTTTGAACACAATATATTTTCACTTGAGAAACTTTGGAAGTATTTTGGAGCAGTAAACATGTCAGGCTGAATCATTCAAATGAATCATTGACTTCTGCTGTCTTCATTTGTTTCAAAAACACAGATTTCTTTACAATTTAAAATGGCATCTTTGGATATCTTTTCTGCTGGAGATACTGTTGTCCTGAAAAACTTAAAACAAAATGTAAAAAAAAAAAAAACGTAGGAACGGTACAGCAGCAGAAAATATTTGCGGTTTTAAAACCTCGACTTTTTTTAAACTGTGGTAGACCTTGAAAACTGTTATTGTCCCACGCCTAAGCAGCATAACACTGTTTTTAGGATCTAAAAATTAATTCTTTAAAAAAAAGTCTTAAGCAAAAACATTCCAATGGCGGCGCCTGCTGGTACGTGAAGAATATAGTCAATACTGACGAACTTTACACTCAAATGTTTGCATATCATCAGCATGCTGTAATCCATTTCTTAAGCAGCAAAAGTCATTTAGACTAGTTTGTTGGCCAGTTGTAGTCAGTGCAATGCTAAACGTTATTGTTCCACTATAACTTGTTCGTTTTGTCTCACGTCGTCCCACAGCAACATCATATAGTTTAGAATACTGTACAATGTTTTATAACAATTAATTATTTTAGTGTCCATTTCATTCAGCATATTTAAAATTAGGGGCATCCACATTTTCTGACATACTTTAAACCAGGGTTTTTGCAGGTTTCACCAAGATAAATTTAAGAGTTTTTAAGACCATTATGACTGAAATTTTAGACTCATAAAGGACTAAAGGCTAAGGAATTTTTCAAATGGCCCAGATGGAAAAGATTTTAATTTGCCCTATCAAAAAATAATTTTAATTTAATAATACAATAATAAATGAATAATAAAAAATAATATTTTAGATAATATTAAAAATCTTTTGCTAAGAAATGAGTAAAAACAAACTAGCAAAAGATTTTAAATATTGAGTAAAAACAAGCAAGCTTTACTTATATCTATACACTTTTTTCCAAAAAAAAAAAAAAAAAAAAAAAAAAAAAAAATCGAACAAATGTTTTAAAAACTATAATAAACAAAACCTGTGCACAACAATCTGTCCAGGTCGATGTCCTCAGCAGTAAATACATGGAGCACTTTTAAACAAATGTTATTGTGAGGAAAATAATTAAACCATTATGATAAACAGAGTTAAAATGACCTTTTTGAATAAAGTTTTATTGAGATGGATTGTTGGTGATTGTATGGGTTTTGGCCAGATTGGGTAAAAAAAACATGAACAAAGGAAAATGAAGACTTGTTTAAAATAAGATTTAAGACCTACAACACAATATTTCAGTAAATTTAAGATGTTTTTAAAGCCTAAATTTTTGATTTTGGAATTTACGACATTTTAAGACCCCGCGAAAACCATGTTTAAACACAATCGCCCTGGTAATTACTTATTATAATAATGATGGAATTCTAGAAACAAGTTTAAACCCATAAAGAAGTTGGATTGTGATCAATGTGACTTATGCAAATGGAAAGTACTAAGCCAACACTATCACTGTAATAGCAGATATATTCTATGAGAATACTTTTTTTTTGTAAATTTATTATTTTTATTTAATTTGTTGTTTTTATTTATTTTATAAAACACTTTACAAACAGTAGGAGAACAAGAAAAGCAATAACCTTAAGAATAGAGGTAAAGTTGGTTTTATATTCGCACATTCATTCATTTAGAAGTCTCTATATTGTTTACCATGTTACTTTGAATTAGTATGCAAGTATGACTTGAAAACAACATTAACACTGTTTATTTGACTGTGAACAATGTTGTACTTTGATATTCATTGGCTTCTAATATGATTTCGCTATTTAGACTTTGCAAATAATCCTTTTATGAAATTATATTATTAAGAGGAAAGTCTGAATGTGCGAATATGAAACCAATGTTATCTCTATACTTTAAGAAGGTAGAGAAAATGGAGACTAATAATACATAAAAGAATGACAAAAGACATGAGAACAAGTAACAAAAGAAACTCATTCCCGTCTTTCAATGAGTGCTTATGTGCATTTAGGAGAACTAGGCAGCACACTCAGGGCTGCAAGATGGATTTAATTTAGTATTCTTATTATTAAAATATATCTGAATGAGGATCAAATGACTGAGTTGGTCTTTGAGAATGAAAATTAACCTGTTTGTTCCTGCAGATCTTCCTGTTTGACTGTGAATGTTTCTTCAATCTTCACATCTTCACTCTCCTCTTTAATAAACGCCATCTTTATAACAGTGTGGAGATCAGTCGCTTCAGCAGGAGTTTTTCTCTGTGTTTGGACACTTTATCCTGTTTAAAATGAACAAAACAATAAAAATGTCCTGTTTAAATGAATAAAACAAAGAACAGAAACAAAATAACTTCTCTTCAACAGTTTCTTTATATGAGAGTAATTAAATAAAAGAAATCAGATAAAACGTTTTTTTAAAACACTTATTACACACTTTTCTGTTACTTTATTCAAACAATAGCCCTCAGTTACTGAGAATAAAATAGTACTACGTTGTATAAAGGGTTAAAATAATATTTCCAACAGCAGGTACATAATTTAGCACAGGATTAAAAACCTGACACTTTAATTAGATCGGGTTATATCTGTGAACGTTTTGTGAACAAACCTTTCTCCAGTTGAATCACAGCGCTGAAGCGGCGCCACCTGATGACGTCACACGCCACGCCAAAATAAAAGTCTTTTTTGTTTAGCTTTTTTGCCACTTACTGTTGCAGTCATGACTTATTGATACATTTTTCCCATGTTTTTCACTTTACACTATATCTGCTCTCTCTCTCTCCTTCTCTCTCTCAATTTTGAGAAACTTTTTAATCCAGTTCATGACTTGCATGTCTACAACACATTACTTTCTATTAATATCTGAGCCCAAATCTCATCCTCATAATTATGACCTCTTCTTTTCTATCACTACAACTTATAGAAATACAAGTGTTTTTTTAAATAAACATAAGGTAATTATATTTATATTCTAGGGTTTCTTTTTTCATATGAATTGTCGTCTCTTATTATCTGTGTTCCACATTTCCAGCCATTCTTTAGCAATATCTTCAGTAATAATATTTAATTTACCTTTACTTACAGAAGCATTAAAGGGGTAGTTCACATAAAAGTTACAATTCTGTCATTTCCTCATCCTCTACTTGTTCCAAACCTGTTTGAGTTTCTTCTGCTGAATGCAAATGAAGAGAATACAGGAGTAAAAACAGCCACTATATGGTTCAACAGTTCCTACTTTGGCTGCTTTTTTCAACAGTTTCTTGCACTCAAAATGTTCTTGGAACTCGATTACAATTGAACCACTAAAGTCACATGGACTGTTTTGACAATGTTTTTGGTTTCTTTTCTGGACTTTGAGCATCTCGGGACTCTTGTTGTCTATGACAGACGAGGGAGCTCTCTGATTTCATCTAAAGTGTCTTCATTTGCGTTCTGAAGATGAGCAAAGTTCTCAGGGGATTGAAACAACAGGTAGAGGGACAATCGTTTTCGAGTGCCTAGTGTACACTATAACACATGTCTCCCACCAATGCTGATATACAGCCACATCACACTGCTTTTATTTATTTATTTTTTTAATGCAATAACAACAGGCCATTACAACAAAAAGAAATACAAAAACTAATAGAACTGCTTCTAAATGTTTCTAACAAATTGTAGATTGAAATAAAGTAAGTAATAAAATCAAATAAGTACTGTAATTATATTATTTGATTCTTATTTTTAGCAACATTCAATTAATTCTTAAATTATAATAAAAAAACACTGAAAAAATCCACTCAATTATTTTGGTGAAATATTATTTTTTTTAATTAGAGTAAATGTTTTTACTCAAGAATGAAGTAAATGTTACTAAAGTAGATTCAAATAATTTGATAAAGTAATTTTATAAATGAAGTTGAGTAATTATTTTAATTATATAATTATATTATTTTGAATTTGCTTAATTGCAAGTACAAAAGCAAGTACATTTAGGTCATAGAACTGTTCTCATGAATTAAACTGAATGAGTCAATTAAAATGCATCGGTAACTCTAAATTAAACACAAGAATAAAATAAATTCAAATTATGTTAATCTCTGAAATAAAACTGAATAAATGTAGTTAAAAGCATTAATTGATGTGATAGTAATTCTAAAGCAAAATGCAAAAGTAATAAAGTAGTTGAAAGCTTTAATTTAAATGCAGTATGCTACTCAAATGTCCTATATTTGACCCACATGTCCAATAAATATAATTTAATATAATTATAAATTTAATTATGTTAAACGTTTGTTCTTCAAATCTGATTAAATCTCTTGTTTACTCATACTCTGCAGATGCAGCCTGATCCCACAAGGAACAACTATTTCATGTTTTGTCAGTTTAGTGGCTAATTCAGAGTTGAGATCTACGAAAATGGAGGATTTTTAAAAGGAGGCACCAAACCTCACCCCTAAACCCAACCATCATTGAGGGATGAGCAAATTAATCATACTTAAATGTACGAATGAGATCCTATACATTCATATGTACAAGCCAAATAAATAAGTCAGGAATTGCTGTGAGATATCGTTGGCAAATGACATTGAACAGTCTTTAAAATGAATTCATTGGGTACATCCTGAATCTTTAATTAATTAAAGCTAACTTAAGAGATAAATAAAAACTGACTGATTGTGAAATGTTATTACCATTTTAAATAACTGTGTTGTAGTCTTAGAAGAGCAAACATGTACTGGATAATAATAACGTATGGCTGAATCAAGGGAAATGGCAATATGTGTGGCACATAATAAATGGGTTTGAGTTTTTGTGGTGTCCGAGCGCCACCTGCTGGTTGATGTTGGTAGCGGGAGAGCGTTGCTTTCAGTTTCACTTTCATTTTGAAATAAACAGCGTAAAAACGTGCTAACTGTTTAGATATTTCCATCAAGGGTAATACACTGTAAGCACCATTTTTGTTGACTGATTTTATGAATGTAACGAATTTTCTGTTAATGAATAGTTTTAATTTGTAAAAGTGCTCATTCATGATGGCTGAATTTATCGGGATAATATTAATTGATGCTAAAACACACTGCACAAGATTTATGTGAGAGAGTAAAAGAGATTTATTTGTGTTATGAAAAAGAAAGTTCAAAGTAAGTTTTATTTGCAATATTTTATAACATTGTACATGTATTTATAATGTTTTAAATTATTGCAAATAAAAACTATTATTTAGAACTTTCATTTTTATCAAAGACTCCTTTACTACACACTGCTGTTCACAAAACACAGATGATTTGAAAATCAATGTAAGAGATAAAAGGCTTTATCAGTCTTTACACACCATATTGTTATTTCTGCTTTAAAAAGTAAATTAAATCAATTACAGTTAAAAAGAACTTAGTTACTGAATTGTTCATTCAAACTGACTTTAATTCATTGAAAATACTTGATAATTTCATTAGAAATACAAAGGTTATTCAGAATATTGGAATAACAGCGATCTTTAAGTAGAAAAATTAGATTCTCAGCTGTCTCTCCTGATAGTGGAAACGCGACATGATTTCGGCCTCACTGTTTAAGGTCCCGGGCTATTAGCTACAATGAAAGCTACAAGAACATTTTGAGTCCAACAGAAATGTTAAAAACAACATTTGTTCTCTTCCTCATCAGGGTGTGCGTTTATGCAGCGATGTACTGCCATTAGAGTCAGCAGCTGAACATGCAAACATCATATTGTCAAGGTCTGGTCAACGGACACAATTGCAGGTCTTTCAAAATTGATTTGCACCTCAACAAAAGAGTCGCAGTGGGAAAAAAAATAATATATATATATATCTTCAAAAATGTTCAACAAAAACTGCTCAGAGGAGGAAAAAACTAATAGACACTCAGTAGATGGAAAAAAGAAGAAGAAAAAAACTCCAGAGGAAAAACTCCAGCAACATAAACTCTCCGTCATAGAAGACTGAAGTTGATATAAAAGGAAAAAGGCTTCTCCATGGAGGGGTCTTCTCAAAAGGGTGTAATATACCTGACCGAGGGCAATACAGCAGAACGCCGTATCCTAGCCCAATACACCCACGAGGAAGAGTGAGCGCTTCGGGGCAGGAGAGAGCTGGAAGATGGTTCGGCGGAATCGGGAAGGAGAAGCAGGAGAGCAGTAGGACTAAAAACAAATCAGGAGCAGGCAAAAAAAGGCCGTCAACCATAGAGCATAATCAAGGACACAAAAACTGACTGGAAGTCAGACTAGAGAGATGAAGGAGAACACGTGAGTGACATTATCTTAATAGAGTAATAGAATGTAAACGGGAGGTTGGGCGGGGATGTAGAAAGTAAACAAAAGACATGTGGCGAGTGATCAAAACAAAACGTGCCAAGGAAAGACACATAGACAATATGAACACTACAACAACAAGATTGAGGTAACGTTTTTATATTTACACATTCAGACATTCTCCTTAATAATAGTTTCAAAAATATATAATTTGCAAACTCTAAATATAGAGGTAAAGTTGGTTTTATATTCGCACATTCGTTCATTTAGCAGTCTCTATACTGTTTACCATATTACTTTGAATATTAGATCGGAATTAGCATGCAAGTATGACTTGAAAACAACATTAACACTGTTTATTTGACTGTGAACAATGATGTACTTTGATAGTCATTTTTTGCTAATATGATTTTACTATTTAGAGTTTGCAAATAATACTTTTATGAATTATATTATTAAGGGGAAAGTCTGAATGTGCAAATATAAACCAACTTTACCTCTATCCAAATTACCATAGCAAAAATTATAGGGAGCATGTCACTGAACGAATGTGAGAATATAAAACCAACTTTACCTCAATAACAAGTAGCCCAGATGATCAAACTGAGGACATGACACTTAAGTCTTGGTGAATTAAAAAAAACTTAATTGTCTTAAAAATGTTTAGAGTAAAGGTTTTGATCAACTCCTAATACTGAATATTTGTCTGTGTGTGTGAGAAAGTGGAAAACGATGGAGAAATGTATTAAAAAGTCATGACTGCAACAGTAAGTGGCAATAAAAAGCTAAACAAAAAAGACTTTTATTTTGGCGTGGCGTGTGACGTCATAAGGCTGCGCCGCTCCCGCGCTGTGATTCGACTGGGGAAAGGTTTGTTTTAAAGCGTTTGCACAAATATAAATCGATTGATTAAAGTTTTATTTTTTTCCGATTATGTTCCTGTTGTTAACGATATTGTTTTAACACTTTATATAGTGTAGTATTTTTTACTCGCAGTAATAAAGGGCTATTGTTTGAATAAAGCAACAGAAATGTGTGTATTTAGTGTTTTAATGAAGGTTAGTTGATAAAATAGCTTAATGTAATTTTAAGTATACATCACTATATATATAAGAAATTGAGTACTAGTTTTAATCAGCTCATTGTTTCTTTCTCTCATATAAGTGTTGAAGAGAAGTTATTTTGTTTCTCTTCAATGTTTTATTCATTTTAAACAGGACATTTTTATTGTTTTGTTCATTTTGAACAGGATAAAGTGTCCAAACACAGAGAAAATCTCCTGCTGAAGCGACTGATCTCCACACTGTTATAAAGATGGCGTTTATTAAAGAGGAGAGTGAAGATGTGAAGATTGAAGAAACATTCAGAGTCAAACGTGAAGATCTGCAGGAACAAACAGGTTGATTTTCATACTGATATATATTTTAATAAGAAGAATACTAACTTAAATCCATTTTGAAGCCCTGAGTGTGCTGCCTAGTTTTCCAGTGCCTAGTGTATTATTAGTCTCCCATTTTCTCTACTATCTTAAGGTTATTGCTTTTTTTGTTCTTCTACTGTTTGTAAAGTGTCCTTGAGCACTGGCACTATATAAAAAAGTTTCTATACAAACTGAACTGAGGATATTTGACCTACAGTATTCTCATACAATATATCTGCTATTACAGTAATAGTGTTGGCTTTGTACTTTCCATTTGCATATGTCATGTTGATCACAATTCCCTTTTTTTACATCAACTTCTTTATGGGTTTAAACTTGTTTCTAGTAGTTGTTACTAGTTCTCACAGATAGTATCTGAGTTACATTTACATCATTACTATAATAACTAATAACCAGGGCTATTGTGTTTAAACAGGGTTTAAATTCGTTTTAAAAAGATATTTTTTCCAAGAAAAATATACGAATTATGTTTTAGTTTGAGCCCAACTGTCCGGGTGGATGATTTTTGGTCACTGGAAAGTAAGGATTTAATTAATGCCTCACTATTGTATCACAATCTTCTGTCATATATTTGCAATTTATTTCATGTCATAATTTTAAAGATTACGTCTTGCGTCTGATTTTTTCCTTGGTGCTTATGTGCTTTTACATTTACATTTCAAAGAAATATTGAAATTAAAAAGGAAACCAATTATTTCATAAGGAATGCCCTTAAATAATGTAGCCTTAGACAGTACGCATCAGTGTTTCTTGACATGATTGGATGAAGGGGGCGGGGTGGTGCCCGATTAGTGCATATCTTGGAGTAAAATCCTGCAGGCAACCCTGCGTATGTTATCGATCATTTGTGTGCATATTATTTTGTTACTCACCCTGTATTTGTGTCCAGGGCCGCTAGTGAGTGAGTGTCTGGTTGTTTTTTCCCACGACACTTCCTCAGCGCTCACCCAACCGGGTGTTCACTTTGATTTTTGCTTTTTCCAGGACTCACTCCTCAAACACTTGTTGTATTTCTGCATTTGAGTTCACTCAATTTTTTTTTTCTGCATTTGAGTTTTTTTTTTTTTTTTTTTTTACTCATGACAAGTATTTTCTTTCTCATTTGTGTTTAAAGGTTTTTAGATTTTGGCATGATGTCTAGCTTTTGAGGCTCTTTTGGTCTACTTCACTTTGTCAGGCAGGTCCTATTTAGGTGATTTCTTGATTGCGAACATGTGTGGTAGTAATCAGGTCTGGGTGTGGCTTGAGAACTTGAAGTCGGTGTGAAAAAAGTTGTTTTAATGGGGAAAAATATTTTCACACAGAGCTATGTAGTTCAGTATTTTGTCTTCCTTTTAAAAACCTTAATTTAAAAACTGCACAATGTGTTTAATTGTGTTATCTTTGACTAATATTTACATTTGTTTGATGAGCTGAAACAGTTAAGTTTTAGATTTCTGCATTGCATTTGTTACATGCAGATTACTAAACCAGAGAACATTTGTCATTTAAAGGTGCAGATTTAAGGCTTTATGCAGATATGTCTCATGTCTGTGAGGCAAATATTTACAGAGATTCAGCTGTTTTTTCTGACAGGTTTACCAGAATGAGAATGAGAAAGCATGCCCTATCTGCTTTACAAGTTTTACAAAAACATGTTGTTTTGTTGTCATTACGAATATATACAAATAAAAAAACTGGCCATTTACAGCTTTCAAATTTATGTCACATCAATATAACCAAAAATTATCTGGGATCAATCATATAAGAATCCACTTAAATGTGTATGTGTGTAATAATAATAATAATAGTAATAATAATTCCTTACATTCATATATCGCTTTTCTGGGCACTCAAAGCGCTTTACACAATGGGGGGAATCTGCTCATCCGCCACCAGCATCCACCTAGATGATGCGATGGCAGCTATTTTTCGCCAGACCGCACACCACACACCAGCTGATTGGTGGAGAGGAGACAGAGTGATGAAGCCAATTATGATGTGGGGAGGGTTAGGAGGCCATGATGGACAGAGGCCAGCGGGCAGATTTGGCCAGAATGCCGGGTTAAACCCCTACTGTTTTTCGAAGGAAATCCTGGGATTTTTAACAACCACAGAGATTCAGGACCTCGGTTTAACGTCTCATCCAAAAGACAGCACTCACTAACACCACTTCCGGCAGCAACCTAGCTTTACCATGTGGTCTCCCATCCAGGTACCTGCTTAGGTTCAGTGGGTGACCATGTGAGAGTTGCAGAGAGCTAGCTGCCGGCGAATAGACCCCAGGAGGTTGTTATGACAAGATCAATCTAAATATGATCTGCTATGTTTTTACATTTAATGTGCATTAAAATTGAGGTTTGTGTAGCCTTTCACTTTTCACTGAGAGTTTTAATGATTTACAAAAAAAACTGATTTTTTTTTTTTCAGACCTAATAAAAGACTATGAGGAGAGTAAAGAGGAGGAACAGCATGTCAAAATTGAGGACAAAGCTCATTTAGAGACTGATGGTATTTTAAAAGTGAGAGACAAGAGTTGTTTTACCTGCACTCAATGTGGAAAGAGTTTGGCAAGCAAAAGCAAACTTAAGATTCACATGATGATCCACACTGGAGAGAAACCATTCACATGCACCCAGTGTGAGAAGAGTTTCAGCCTATCATCATACCTTATTAAACACATGAGGATCCACACTGGAGAGAAACCATTCAAATGCCCTCAGTGTGGGAAGACTTTCAGCCAATCATCACACCTTAATCTACACGTGAGGATCCACACTGGAGAGAAACCATTCACATGCACTCAGTGTGGGAAGAGTTTCAGCCAATCTTCATACATTAATAAACACATGATGATCCACACTGGAGAGAAACCATTCACATGCACTCAATGTGGGAAGAGTTTCAGCCAGCCATCATCCCTTAATCAACACATGAAGATCCACACTGGAGAGAAACCATTCACATGCCCTCAGTGTGGGAAGAGTTTCAGGTTATCATCAACGCTTTATAGACACATGAGGATTCACACCGGAGTAAAACCATTCACATGCACTCAGTGTGGGAAGAGTTTCAGCCAATCACCTCACCTTAATAAACACATGAAGATCCACACTGGTGTAAGAGAGTATATGTGCTTGGAGTGTGAGAAGACTTTTATTACAGCTGCAGAATTGAAACACCACCAGAGGATTCACACTGGAGAAAAACCATATAAGAGTTCACACTGCAGTAAGAGATTTTCTAACTCAGGAACCCTGAAAGCACATGAGAGGATTCACACTGGAGAGAAACCATAGACATGATCAGTGTGTACAGAGTTTCACTCATTCGGGGCAGCTAAAGAAATACATGGGATGGTTTCCGGTATGGCATCAACACATGTAGCAGCATAGAAAGAGCGCTCCCATACACACTGGTATTAATCCTCCTTATGACATCATGCATGATAACCTAAACAATATTTAAATAACATGGAGGGGGACAAAAACAAAAAGGCTAGGACAAAACAACCATTGAAACCTGAAAAAAATGAGAAATCAACAGATGAAAAGTCTCAGATGGACGGGATAGCTGATAGCCTGTCAGCTAGCATTGCAGCAATATTGGAATGGAAATAAATTGTGAAATATATTGAGTCACCTCCACCCCAAATTTTTGTACCTCCTCACACTCCCACACATAATGAAAAAACGAACCTTGTATCTTCTTGCATTTAAAACAAAGCTCAGGGATATTAGGGTTGAATTTATTTAATCTTACAGGAGTAATATAGGTTCTCATTACCCAGTTATATTGTAGCAATTTCAAACGGGAGTTTAATGTAATTGTGCATTCAAACAAATTATATTCCAGTCATCTACTGGGATATCTTAGAGCCATGCTATTCTTTAATTTTTTGAGTTTTCTTTATTATTTTTCTCTTAATATGTTATATTATTGTGTAATTCGTCCTTTGATGGAACAATCTTGTTCTGTTAAAGTTTCCAATAACGACCTTGGGAGGAGCTGTGTTGAATTTTTTAAATATGTAAAAATTAAACTTCGTAGTTGTAAATATTTTTAAAAAGTGTTGTTGAGGAATATTAAATTTTTCTACAAGGTTTTTAAATGACATTAGTATATTGTCTTCGTATAAATCTTTTAATCTTATTATGCCCTTATTCATCCAGTTTAAACCTCATATCGTTTTTAGTGGGATTGAAATTGTTATTGCCCCAAATAGGGGAAAAGCAAGAAAGCACTGGGAGATCTTTAAGATATCTATAGCTTCGTACCAAATTACAATAGTGTTTTTTTACAAATGGATTATCTGTCTTTTGTTTTAGTTCTTTAAGGGTTGCTGAATATAAAAAGCTGTCAAGAGTCGGGCCTTTTGCTGCCAACTTTTCAACATACAACCAAGGTTTAGCAGTTTCACAAGAGAACCAGTACAATGCAGCTCTTAACTGAGCAGTCCAATAGTACCAGACAAAATTTGGTAATTGGAGCCCTCCCCTTTCGTAAGGCAGATACAGTAAAGAAAGTCTCAGTCTTGGCTTCCTGTTACTCCTAATAAAATTCGAAAGTAGTTTTCTTATTCTTGAAAATAATGTAGGGGGAGGGGGAAGTGGTAATGATTGGAAAATATATAAACATTTGGGTAATATACTCCTCTTAATCACGTTTATTCTTCCCATTAGAGAAAGAGGCAGTGTCATCTATCTCATCGTTTCTTCAATTAATTTAGCCATAAGGGGTTCATAATTTGTTGAACTAAGGTGGTTTAATTTAGAGGTTATTTTGATTCCTAGATAATCAAAACCATTTAAAGTATTTATAAATGGGTCAGTCATTTTAGGATTTAATCGCTCTTGTTCATTGAGAAACATAATTGAAGATTTGTTTTTGTTTACTTTAAGTCCAGAGAAAACGCCAAACAGATCAATAAGCTTTAAGAGGGATGGGATTGAGTTTTGAAAGAAATAATATGGCATCATCCGCATATAAGGCGATCCGATGTTCTAAATCTCCTGTACAAATACCATAAATAGTTGGGTGTGATCTTATTGCTATTGCCAGAGGCTCCATAGCTAATAAAAAAAGCAGAGGTGAAATTGGTGAGCCCTGTCTTGTGCCACGACTAATATTAAATGAAGACGATATTAGGTTGTTAGTGAGTACTTTTGCAGAAGAGTCAACTGAAAGAATTTCCATCCATCTCCGCAAGTATTCACCAAATCCAAATCTTACTAACACCTTCTTTCAGTATGGCCATTCAAGCCTGTCGAATGCCTTGTCGGCATCGAGCGACAGAATGGCCGTGTCGGGGGCTTCATTTCCTGCATGCACTAGATTAAGTACTCTCCTTACATTATGGAACCCTTGACGATTTTTAATAAAGCCATTCTGGTCTATATGTATTAATTGAGGTAAAACCTTCTCAAGCCTCATTGCAAATGTTTTAGCTATTATCTTGGCATCTACATTTAAAAGTGACAAGAAATTGGAGAACATTATTTGAAATGGCTAGATGCATGATAATAGAGAGTAGGCTACACAAGACACTGTGGACATGCAGTTCAAACAGCAGCTATAGTGTTTTAACAACTGCACAAAACAGTCACAATACTTGATGTAAACTGACAGAAAGCCTAACATTGCTAGAATGCAGAAGTGTGGGTTAGCGTGTTACGCTTACAGAAATGACAAAGCAAAGTTAGGAAAGTTGGATTCAAGGTGTGAGAGGGGAACAAGAACAGTCCAGCATACATAATCTACTATCCTTACAGCAGCAAAGTACAGAAACACAGACTTGTTCAGAATGTATCTGAAACAAATGCTGAATTAAAGATTCCAGTTGTTGAGAATGATTTTGAGATCAGGAAGAGTCCTTGGGAGTCTGTAAAGTTAGAACCAGAACTGAGCCCTCAAACTGCTTAGAAAGAGGTCATTGTAGACAAACCGGTTGGAAATGAACCAGAATTAACAAGATCCTGCAAGAGAGAGAGAAAAAACTGCTTATTTAAGCTATTATGCTGGTGGTTTTGAAGGTGATGTGGTCAACATTGATTATTGTCGTAGACTTGTGTGTAATGTACCACAAACATACAAAGAGGCGGTAACAGCAGTGAATGCAAGTGAATGGGTTAAAGCTATGGATGAAGAAATGCAATCGTGAAAAGAAAACTTTTACTCATACCAACCTACCTGAAGGCAAAGATCTTGTGGGGGGTAAATGGATTTTTGCAATTAAGAGAAAAAGTGACGGTCAGACAAATACAAAACATGGTATTTTGCCAAATGGTACTAGGAAAAAGGTGTGAACTATGACAAGAGTTTTTCTCTAACTGCTAACGTGACTAGTGTAAGAGTGTTAATGCAAAAGCTGTACAAGAAAATCAGATTGTTCACCATTTATTCATTTTCTTTTCAGCTTAGTCCCTTTATTAATCTGGGGTCGCCACAGCAGAATGAACCGCCAACTTATCTAGCACATGTTTTACTCAGCGGATGCCCTTCCAGCTGCAACCCATCACTGGGAAACATTCACACACACCCACTACAGTCAATTTTAGCTTACCCAATTCACCCACATGTCTTTGGACTTGTGTGAGAAACCAGAGCACCCAGAGGAAACCCACATGAACACGGTGAGAACATGCACACTCCACACAGAAGTGCCAACTGACCCATCCGAGGCTCGAACCAGTGACCTTCTTGCTGCGAGGCGAACATGCTACCCACTGGGCCACCGCATCACCCCTGATTGTTCACCAGATGGATGTAAAAGCAGCATATTTATATGCACCAATTGAGTGTGACATTTTTATGGAACAGCCAGAGGGTTGTGAGTAGGCCCACACGGAATGTGCGCGCACAGAAATCCGCAGATGTTTAGCCCTTCAGTGAGTCTAATTAATTACTTGTATAAATGTATGTAAATTTATATTTTTCAGTTTTTTAAAATTAATTTCAATTATATTATTAACTAATATGATAGTGTTTGTTTGATTTATCTACAATACAGTGTGTAAAGTAATATTTTCTGTCTTTTAGTAGATATTAAATGAGAGACTTGCTTTGTTTACCAAACAAGTGGATCTATATAGATTTGCATTGTAAACATTAAATAAATGTTAAAAAAAATATAACTTTTCATTTCATGTGTTAAGTTTTTAGTTAAGATACTCCCAAAATAATTTCACTTAAATCTGCAGATTTTTTACAAAATTCTCCACAGAAATAACAAAAAATGTCAGCAGATTCTGTCTGTCCCTAGTTATGAAGTAAAATCTGAAAGAAAAGAGAAACTGGTGTGTAAATTGAAAAGAATCACTTATGGATTCAAGCAATCAGGCAGGAACTGGAACAAAATGTTGATTACTTGTTTAAAGACTTGTGTATGGCTTTTGTGCTTTTATAGAATAGGAGTTGTAAACATATTCAAGGGCATGGACAGATGTGTAGCATTTTGATTATATGGAGTGGGCCTCTGACCCAAAATGCCAGGGCTGACTTTTTTTGTCTCAGTCCAGCCATGGAACTGTTGAACCATATAATGGCTGTAGTTTGCCCCCTGTATTCTTTAGTATATCTTCATTTGTATTCAGCAGAAGAAAATCAAAGAGGTTTGGAACAAGTAGAGGATTAGTAAAGGACAGAATTGTATTTTTTTTGTGTGTGAACTAATTAAATATTATATTACAGATATTATAAAAAAAAAAACCTAGATAGGAAGTTGTAATAATAGGAAGGAAGAGGCCTTAATTACGAGGATGAGATTTAGACTCATATTAATAGGAAGTGATGTGTTTTAGACATGAAAGTCATCATAAAGTGGATTATAAACATTTTTCAAAATTGTCTTAAAAATGTTTAAAAGTTTTGATCAGCTTCAAATACTGAATATCTGTGTGTGAGAGAGCAGATATAGTGTAAAGTGGAAAACGAGGGAGAAATGTATCAATAAGTCATGACTAAGAGGTAAGTGCCAAAAAAGAAAAAAAAAAGACTTTTATTTTGGCATGGCGGTGTGACGTCATCAGGCTGCGCCGCTCCTTCACTGTGATTCAACTGGAGAAAGGTTTGTTTTAAAGCTTTTACACAGATAAACCGATTGATTAAAGTTTCTGTTTTTTTATCCTATGCTAAATTATGTACCTGTTGTTGAAAATAATATTTTAATCCTTTATACAATGTAGTACTGTTTTACTCACAGTAATGAGGGCTATTGTTTGTACAACAGAAATGTGTGTAATAAGAGTTTTAATGAAGGTTTAGTTTATTAAATAGCATAATGTCATTCGATTCTAAGTATACATCACTATAGGAAATGGAGTACTGGTTTTAATCAGCTCATTTGTGGATGTTTCTTGCTTGTTCATTGTTTTATTTATTTTAACGTGATATTTTTATTGTTTTGTTCATTTTAAACAGGATAAAGTGTCCAAACACAGAGCAAAACTCCTGCTGAAGCGACTGATCTCCACACTGTTATAAAGATGGCGTTTATTAAAGAGGAGAGTGAAGATGTGAAGATTGAAGAAACATTCAGAGTCAAACAGGAAGATTTGCAGGAACAAACAGGTTGGTTTTCATTCTCAAAGACCAACTCAGTCATTTGATTCTCATTCAGATATATTATAATAATAAGAATACTAAATTAAATCCATCTTGCAGCCATGAGTGTGCTGCCTAGTTCTCCTAAATGCACATAAGCACTCATTGAAAGACAGGAATGAGTTTCTTTCGTCACTTGTTCTCATGTCTTTAGTCATTATTTTATGTATTATTAGTCTCCCATTTTCTCTACCTTCTTAAGGTTATTGCTTTTCTTGTTCTCCTACTGTTTGTAAAGTGTCCTTGAGCACTGGCGCTATAAAAATAAGTAAAAACAGTCATTCATTTTCTTTTTGGCTTAGTCAAGGACTGGCAACTTATCCAGCACATGTTTTACGCAGCGGATGCCAGCCGCAACCCATTTCTGGGAAACATCCATACGCTATGGACAATTTAGCCTACCCAATTCACCCGTACCATATGTCTTTGGACTGGGGGGGAAACCCACGCGAATGCAGGAAGAACATGCAAACTCCACACAGAAACACCAATTGACCCAGCCGAGGCTCGAACCAGCGACCTTCTTGCTATAAGGCGAAAGCACTACCTACTGTGCCACTGCATCACCTTAAATAAAAACATTAAATTTAAAAAAAGTTTAACTGAGCTGACGATATTTGACCTACAGTATTCTCATAGAAGATATCTGCTGTTACAGTGATAGTGTGGTCTTAGTACTTTCCACTTGCATATGTCACATTGATCACAACCCCCCTTTTTTCATCAACTTCTTTATGGGTTTAAACTTGATTCTAGTAGTTGTTACTAGTTCTCACAGACAGAAGCCGTGCCCATGACATGAATCCGCATCTGCTCTGAAGTGAATTTGACGCGCCAATGAAGCGAGTAAACTCAAATGTTCATGCATCTATTTACACCCAAATAGCACAATTTATCCGCACATTCCACGTCTGGTATGAACACAGCATTACATTAAACTTGGTGAAACCTGCAGAGACCCTGGTTTAAAGTATTTCAGAAAGCGTGGATGCCCCCAATATTAAATATGCTGAATGAAATGGACACTAAAGTAATTAATTGTTATAAAACATTGTACAGTATTCTAAACTATATGATGTTGCTGTGGGACAATGAGAGACAAAATGAACAAATTATAGTGGAACAATAACATTTAGCATTGCACTGACTACAACTGGCCAACAAACTAGTCTAAAAATGACTTTTGCTGCTTAAGAAATGGATTACAGCATGCTGATGATATACAAACATTTGACTTTTTTAAAGAATTTTTAGATCCTAAAAACAGATGCTGCTTAGGCAAGGGATGCTAACCGCTTTCAAGGTATAAAACCACTGAAAAGTTCTGCTAAACCGTTCCTACAGTATACATGTACGTTTTTTTTTTTATGTTTTAAGTTTTTCAGGACAACGGTGTCTCAAGCAGAAAATATGTCCAAAGATGCTGTTTTAAATTGTAAAGAATTCTGTGTTTTTGAAAGAAATTAAGACAGCAGAAGTCAATGATTCATTTGAATGATTCAGCCTGACATGTTAACTGCTCCAACATACTTTCAAAGTTTCTCAAAAAAAAATTGTGTTCAAAAGGAATTTTTTTTGTTTAGTTTTTTATCCAGACATTTAATATATATATATCAAGGTTATCATATCATTGTATGAGATCATACATATAATTATTAATCACCTGTTTCTAAATGGTCTGTCTCTAAAAGTGAGGGGGACGTATCATCCCCCCCCCCCCCCCAACCCCCCCCCCCCCCCCCCCCGCCCCCCCGTCCCCCCGTTTGCTACGCCCCTTGGTTTCAGAACAGCTGAGTTGGGTTAATCAACTATGAGTATAGACCAACTCAGAGTTAAGTGCACACACCATGACTATAAAAAGGCATTATCAATGGAGCACAGATAATACGAGTGACCATGGCAACATCTGAAAAAAGAGATCAGCATTTCTGTCTCCAGCTGAACTTGATGTGCTCATGCAAAGTTATAGCAAATATCAGCATATATTTAAAAAAAAGCAACACCACTGCATTAGTGAAACAGAGACAGTTAGCATGGGAAAACAGCTGCTAAAGTTAATGTGTAATTATACATCTAAAGTATTTAAATATTTAAGTATAAAAAAAGTTATGTAATGTCTGACGTTTATAAAATTTTTACTAACGGTCCCACTTTTATACATGTTGATCAGTTTTAATAGATTTAAAAGTGCACTTGTGTGTCTGCCTCTGTTATTGATCAAGTGATATAGGTTAATATGACATTTATAATGTAAGCAGAACTAAAAAAATTTTTAGAACGAATAATAATCCCATTAATCTAGTAACAGTACATGTTAAAGGACAGTGAATTTAAGCAAAATATTTATTAAAAAAGGACAAGCCATTTTCATTAGTGACTTACATTTGTTCTTTGTGTGACTGAAATGTAGGCAATGGCTGTGTTTCCATCCAAAAATATTAATTAAATTTATGTGCAAAACTGGAATATCACATAACAGATGTGCGAATAAAGCAGCGTGTGTTTCCATCCAACGAATCAAAGAGAACAAAATCATCACTTCCTGATTAACTGGTGCCAAATATCAACATTAAAAACAGAATTTACTGCGGTAGAAGAAGCTGTATAAACTTTTTCTTTATTTAATAAATGTACTCGCGCATCAGAAGACAATGCTGACACACAATGAACACGTGAGGGTGTTTGCAGCCATGAGACGTGGAGAACAGACTCTCTTGACACTCTGGAGGTCATTAATAATATACATTAATACTAAAACGGTTAAAGTGATTTAGAATGACCAAAACAACATTTCCAATGTTCTGCAGTGCGCTCAGCCTGCTGGATTGTCTATTCACATTTTCATCCTCATATGATCTCTTATAACAAACCTTTTTAATGCACATACTGTAATTTGTTCAGTAAAAGTGTTTTTTTTTTGTAGTTTTTTTTTTGTCCATTGTAGTTTAGGCGCATCGATTCTATCGAATAAAAGTTTATCCTGCTCAGTTTTGTGCATTTTTTTATGCGTATTTTTAAAAAGTTACAGTATGCATCATGATGTTTCCATCAATCGTTTTGTATGCGCATATCCAAAATGAGCATTAAAATAGGTGGGTGGAAAGGTAAGGCTAAGGCGAGAAATACCGCTTTGTCTTTAAAAAAAGGGGAGGAGACAGACAGAAACTCAGAGTTTAGAGAATAAAATCTGCTCCTGACCAGGTTAGGTTCACCGAGTAAGTTACCACGGTAACTGACACTAAGTTAAAGTTACCTCTCTTTTAGAAACAGGCTTGACTTACCCTGCTTCCTCCAGTTTGACAAACCTGCCATTTTGAAATGGAAAACCCAGAGTTTCTCTCATTTCAGGGTTAAAATACTCTAAGTTTTCAATTAACCTCCTTTCTGAAACGGGCTCCTGGTCACTGCTATGACATGATTGACAATTGTGGCTGTTTGTAATTGTACTCTAGTTATCCTGAGAGCTTATGCTGAGTATTCTTAGGGCTTTTCACACTTCAAATTGTTAACCCTGGGTCATTCTAACCCTGGATATACAGAATCCTGGGTTATCTGTAATCATGTTCGACACTGCTCATGCTTTACCTGGGGTTAAAAAATAATCCTGGGTGTTCATTAACAGACGTTTCACATTTGTAAACCCCTGGTTAACATTATTACTTGTATATTTATGTTGTCACTGTCCCTGATTGGACAAACAGCAGGTCACCTTTTTAAATGGCATTTCTGCATCTTGTTGGGTATATAAAATGTCACCATGTAGGTCTTCAGCTAAGCCTCAGGACATACGCAAAGGCAAGAAAACAAATACAAAAGTACAAATGAATGAAAACAAGTAGCAAAGTATGTCATCTTGCCATCTCCTCATCACTCCAGTTTACAGCAAACAGGGCATAAAGCATTAGCACAAGTTCATTCATTCATTTTCTTTCAGCTTAGCCTTAGTCCCTTTATTCATCAGGGGTCACCACAGCGGAATAAACCACCAACTTATTCAGCATATGTTTTAAACAGCACATGCCCTTCCAGCTGCAACCCAGTACTGGGAACATTTGCATAAGTTATATACAATAATGCAAACTCACTAATATAAACTGAATTATGCGCACTTGCTGTGAACATGCAGGATTTGTCTCAATCGGGGCTTCCAAGCATGTTAAAAATGTTTAAATTGAGCGGAAGATGCACATGAGGGAACACAACACAAGTAATCTAGAGGGAGTGCATTTGATTATTTGCATTTAAAGCCACAGGCACAAAAAGAGATTGGTTTTCCTCTGACCCCCAAAATTAAATATTCTGCAAGGTATAGGATCTGATTTTGAGCCAAAACCTCTTACATCTTGTAAAAAGGTTCATAATAGGAACCCTTTAACGAGATAGTTGATGCAGACATGAAAATAGCCTCACCATTTACTCTCCCGCGTGTGGTTTTAAACCTTTATGAGTTTCTTGATCAAAACTGCATAACACAGAGTAAATGGTACGGTCATTTTCATTTGTGGGTGAAACATCCATTTCATGCTTGTTCCTTTGGGCCTTCATACTAAAGTTCACTTTTTTTAAGACGTGGTGGTACTGAAAGAAGAGACTTATCAAATGGAGGAGAAACAGCAGTTTGAGAAACCCTAAGAAATAATGACTGGTGAAAAACCCACACTGACTAAAAAGACTTCATCACACGGAAGACCTCGGAATTCCAATTCTGGGTGTAATTTTAGCTGTAAACAGTGTGGAAAGACTTTCAGTCAAAAGCCAAAAGCTCAAAAGCTTGATATTCATGAGAGTTCACACTAAAGACAAACCTTACACCTGCGAACAGTGTGTAAAGAGTTTTGGTTATATACAAGGGTTTAAAACCCACATGAGAATTCACACTGGAGAGAGGCTGTACACATGCCAACAGTGTGGACAAACCTTCTATCATGCAGGAAACTTTGCAGCACACATGAGAATTAACTTTGGGGAGAAGCCTTACTCTTGCCCTCAGTGTGGAAAGAGTTTTAAGGGAAACATCACCCTTAAAATCCTCATGAGAAATCACAATGAAGAGAGAATATTCACTTGCACACAGTGTGGGAAAAGTTTTTCTCAAAAACAAGACATTGAGATCCACATAAGGATCCACACTGGAGAGAAACATTACAGATGCACAGAGTGTGGCAAAAGTTTCATATGTAAAAGCACACTCGATTACCACATGATAAGTCACACCAGAGAGAAGCTGTTTGCATGTGCTCAGTGTGGAAAGAGCTTCACAACCAAGCTAGCCTCATGAATCACATGAGTGGTCACAATGGAACCATAGTGTTCACGTGTGATTATTGTGGAAAGACTCTTACACGCTCAGACTCCATTAAGCAACACATGAAGGCTCACTCAGGAGAGTATTGTTTTAGATGCAGTGAGTGTGGAAAGGACTTTAAACATAAAAGAAGCCTCAGCACTCACCTGAAGCTTCACAATGGAGAGCAGAGTCCTCAAAATTAAAGCCTTGTCTACACAAACATGGGTATATTCAAAACAGAACCTTTTTCATGTAGTTTGGCTGTTCATTGACATGAGGTTTATTTATAAACTACTTTCGAGAGGATCACATGCTTATGATTGTACATGGCTGGTCCTGCATTAGCTAACACATGATTCACCAATCAGAATCAGAAAGAGCTTTATTGCCAGGTATGTTCACACATACTAGGAATTTGTTTTCGTGACAGAGCTTCTACAGTGCAACAGGATTACAGAGACAGGACAAAAAACAGATAATAAATATATTTTAAAAAATAGAAGTAAGTAGTGAGTGCAAATATACAGATTGACAAGTGTATGTACATGTTTATTGCTATATACAACGTTATATGTGCAGCTGTTATGTGCAAATTGGCATGTAAAGTGTGTTGTTAAATAAGTGTATATGTGTATAAAAGTGTATAGCAAGTAGTGATGTTGGTTTCACAATTATTATCATCAAGTGTTCATGAGATGGGTTGCCTGAGGGAAGAAACTGTTTCTGTGTCGGGATGTTCTGGTGCGCAGTGCTCTGTAGCGTCGACCAGAAGGTAAAAGTTCAAAGAGGCAGTGTGCTGGGTGTGAGGGGTCCAGAGTGATTTTGGCAGCCCTTCTGCTCGCTCTGGATAAGTACAGTTCTTGGGGAGTAGGAAGGGTTGTACCAGTGATTCGCTCAGCAGTCCGAACTATTCGACGTATTCTTTGGAGGTCGTATTTAGTAGCTGAGCTAAACCAGACAGTTATTGATGTGCAGATGACTGATTCAATGATGGAGGTGTAGAACTGTTTCAGCAGCTCCTTTGGGAGGTTAAACTTCCTCAGCTGACGAAGAAAGTACAGCCTCTGTTGAGCTTTTTTGACAATGGAGTCAATGTGAGTGTCCCACTTCAGGTCCTGTGAGATGGTGGTGCCCAGGAACCTGAATGACTCCACTGCTGCCACAATGCTGTCCATGATGCTCAGTGGGGGGAGAGCAGGGGGGTTTCTCCTGAAGTCCACTATCATCTCCACTGTTTTGAGCGTGTTGAGCTCCAGGTTGTTTTGGCTACACCAGACAGCCAACTCCTTAACCTCCTGTCTGTAAGCAGACTCGTCACCGTCCTGAATGAGGCCGATAAGTGTGGTGTCGTCTGCAAACTTCAAGAGCTTCACAGAGGAGTCTTTTGATGTGCAGTCATTCGTGTACAGGGAGAAGAGCAGTGGGGAGAGGACACACCCCTGGGGGGCGCCAGTGCTGATTGTGCGGATGCTAGATGAGAATAGCAGTGATCCAGAATATTGCTGTCTCTTGTGGGACATGTAACATGCTGTCTATATTTTGGCAGTTCACGGGACAGTTTTGCTTTGTTAAAATCCCTGAGAATGATTAAAACAGAGTCCGGGTGTTGTTGCTCAATCACCGTGATCTGATCAGCTAGTTTCTGTATCGCCAGGCTTGCGTGCGATAATGATGCAATAAGATGATTCCTAACTCACAATAAATAACCAGAGTTTCTTACCTCAGTTATCTTTGTCTTGAGAAATTCCCCTCCCACTCCTACTCCCCCTCCTTTCTAGAACTCTGCTGTGACGATCGCATCAGCCCCTACTTTAGACACACCCTCTGTCAAGCCCTCTGACGCTAAAGCCCTGTGTGAATGGGGCGTTAAAAACGCAAATAGTTCAGCAGCACTGAGTAGGATAATCAGGAGATATATTGGGCCTGCTTAATATTTGCTCTTTCTTTGAGAAATATGAGAAATATGCTTTAATATTTAAGTTCACTATCTGTTAATGACGCACAGAAATTGACAAATCACTGGCAATTTCAGCAGGGAAGTTCGTGCAAAGTGCAACATACAAAATTCAAACATGTGCGCAAAGCACTTTGTTGCAGTTTGAGTAAAAATACCAATATTTTGATACATATCCACACATAATCTTGCTTTGGCTTTGCTCCCTTTAAACAAGCTCTCTTCTCTTGACGCGCGCTGCTGCGTGTCCCTCACTTGTATAAACAATATCGAGAGGTTAGTAACTGAACTCATTTCAATATCACTGACTCAATCAATTAAATAAGACAGCGTGTAAAGACTTTACAAATAAGACGTGTAAAGTGCTGTCAATTGGCGTGTTGTCCTTTGCCCCCTTTAAATCTCTCGAATTATTATATGCAATCTCCTCAGTTATTGGACTTTTTAACTGACAAGGGAAAAACATCAAAAACATTTACCCAGCAAACACATAACGTTCCCAGGACGTTCTCGGAACGTTTCCTGAAGATTTCCAGAACGTCCTGTGAACGTCCCCACAACAAACACCCTAACGTTCCCTGTTAGTTAGCCAGGAAAGTTTTCTTGACGTTAACACAACGTTCCCTGCAGGTTCCCAGAACGTGCCCAGGACATCCCCTGCGTGTTTGCAGAATGTTCCCGGGATGTTCCCTGCAGGTTCGCGAAACGTTTCTGGGACGTCCCCTGCCGGTTTGCGGAATGTCCCCAGAAAATTCCCTAAACAGTCTCCAAATGTCTGCATTAACATGCTTAAAGACAGATAATCAGACGAAAGAATTCACTTTTTTCATTGTTTATTGTTCAGAAAACGCACATAGTATGAACCATAAATGATGCATTTTAGAAATAGTTTTCATCTACATGAAATAGAAAGACTTTAAACAACAAAATACAAAACTGAATTGCAAATCTTTAAATTACATGAACAATATGATGCACAACTGGACAATTCTTAGAATAATTTGCAGAACTATATGACATTTTAAACAACAAAAATACTAAATGTATTTGCAAATGTTGTATGATTCATGACTGGTAAATTATTAAAATAATTAGCACCTGAAAAACAATATTTATAAAAAGACATTTTAAAGGGCACATAGTTTACCTCTTTTTTAAGATTTAATATTAATATTATGGTTCTTCTGAGTGTGCCAGTTTAGGTTCAGTTTAAAACACAATTCAGATTTTTTATTATAATGTGTTAAAAAGTGTCACGTTGGGGGCGTGTCCACAGTTCGCTGATTTATGGGTGTGTTGCTTCACATAAATTAGTTTCGGCTTCCCGCCAACGTAACAAGGGGGCGGGGCCATGAGCTCACCTGCTCTGCGTTTGCAACAGAGTCTGACAGGCAGACTGTGAGAACGAGCTGGAGTGAGAGGTTCAGCATTCAGTCGTACATGTACGACTCTGACACAGACCAAGCAGAGAGTACAAAATCATTTGTGTCTTTGTACAGTTTTACAGCCAACTGTGTGCTAGTTTCAAGTGCTGAGCTTGTACACAGAAACTAATAACCACGCACACTGAATTAACTTTAACTGAGGCACCGGATGCGCCGCTCGAAGACGCGACACGGCACACCAGACACTCTCTGTAGCGCGGCTGAAACATGAACTGTCATGAATCGTCGCGCCACGCATTTTTGAATTCTAAACATAGGTTTCTGCAGCGGCCAGCGGCGCCCAGCCGTCGACTTAAGTGTACCCTGATAGAAACCTATGTTTAGAATTCTAAAACGCATGCTAGTTAAGATCACAGTGAGCTTCTGGGATTGCGAGAAATGCAAACGGCTGAAGTATAAGGTAGACTCAATGAGAAGTACACATGTTTGCAAACCTACCTAAAGATACAACCAATAATTCCGATTAGAGCGATAATGTGGAGAATATTGCTCTTGTGTTGAGCCCAACGAGCCTTGCATCTAAAAATAGAGCTAGGGTGTTCCTTTAGTGATATCGCTTCGACTCACACTGAAAATGGCGGACGTGAATCAACAAACTGAGGACATTGTAGTGCCTGGACCATCTAATATGTCCGGTACTCTAAGAATTAGCTCATAAATTCGAATTAATTCAAAATAATTCTCAGGGATTCGAATCAGAAGATTCAAATGACTGACTCACAGTCAGAAACAGGTTAACACGTACACTTACATCATCTATTGGTCCACCCTAATAGAAGTAAGCTGCGTGATTTTAGCGTTAGTAAATCTATGTTATATTATTACGTGGCCAACAATAATAATATAAAACAGGATTTCAGTATTTATACAAGCAAGGTAGCAAGACCATATAGCCTAGGCAGTAACTTAGAAACACATAAAACTCCGACAAGGATCTTAAAATGAAACACAAGTTTATTAAGCTAAACACACAGTACTTTACTCTAAAAGATAAACATACAGATACACACACACACGGTTCTGGAATGGGTGAATGACTGAGGATGAACAACAAAGAGTCCCAAACGTCTTGCACTTGCTAAGTTCTTAGCATTGCAACCTGAGAAAACCACCAAGCAGGGAATCTGACTAAGGTTTACTGCTTAAATTTAACACCAGCTTCAGCAAGGAGTGAATGTTGTTTGTGTTACTTGCGTTTCGTTGACCAGTCACACTCGTCAGCTGGTTGAGGGAAACTCCGGCGAAGCCGATTGGTTGCAGCGCGTTGACGTGGTGGGGAAGTCCTTTGTTGGAGAGGGTTTTCCTTCATCTTCTGGAGCGTGGGTTTCCCTGTCCCGGTGACGGAGAGTTTGACGTCAGCACGCGGGAAGTTTGAATGGAAATTTCTCCAGTGACTGCTCCGGCAGAATTACGAGACTTAGGAAGTAAGAGTTCAGAGAAGTTGAATGATTGACCCTACCGCTGGACGGGGCTGCGTCCGAGTGTTCACGGGAAAGCGGTTATACGAGCAGAACAGGGTCAGACTGAGTTCATGCAAGCTGCAAACGTACACGGAAGCAACGTAAACCCCTGTGAACGGGTCTCGTTGCCTTAGTGATGTAACGGTGGACAGACGCAGGCTTTACACGGGTAGTTCTTCCAAGAGCGATGTCCGGCAGGCATGTTGTAAAGACGGGAAACATGCAACGCAAAGTTTGTGCGTAGAAACCCTAAGTTAACTAAACCAGACTCATGCATTCTAACCGATGCATCACTGTGATCATCACCCTTGAACTGGCAACTTGGTTGAATACTTCAACATTCAGATTTCTTGTTAGTTTTTTCCATTTTAAACAGCAGAACGAAACTCAAACAAGTTTGGAACAAGTGAAGGATGAGTAAATGGAATTTTCAGTTTTTGGTGAACTGCCTTTAATGCCGTGCATATAGGCCATCGATCTGAGACCACCTCATTCAGGCGATCTCAGACCGATTGATTTGGCGCGGATCCGACACGATTGCGGGATTCACATATGCCAGACAAACCATGCTTATTGGGCAAACACGACGCAATTGACAAACAGTCGCAGCCAAATTAAACTTAAGTGACAAGGCAGCACTGGCCCGATTGGGTCAGTAACCATTCTCTTTATTGTCCCGAGCGTCTCGCACGCTGGCCCTGGGTCATCGGGCAGTCCTTATTGTCGAGCCCTGCATGTTAATGGACAGATCAAAATATGATCTGATTCATTTTACAGTTAATGTGCATCAAAATTCCAGTGTGTGTAGCCAATGTTTCCAGTGTCTTTTCACTTTTCAGCTTTTGATGAGAGTTTTTAAGACTTAATGAAAACTAATGTTTTTTTATTTCAGACCTAATTGAAGAGAATGAGGGGAGTAAAGAGGAGGAACATCATGTCAAAATTGAGGAAAACACTCTTTTACAGACTGATGGTATTTTGAAAAGGAGAGACAAGAGTCATTTCACCTGCACTCAGTGTGGAAAGAGTTTTGGAAGAAAAGAAACTCTTAAAATTCACATGAGGATCCACTCTGGAGAGAAACCATTCACATGCACTCAATGTGGGAAGAGTTTCAACCAATCATCAAACTTTAATCTACACATGAGGATCCACACTGGAGAGAAACCATTCACATGCACTCAGTGTGGGAAGAGTTTCTGCCAATCATCAAACCTTAATCAACACATGAGGAGCCACACTGGAGAGAAACCCTTCACTTGCACTCAGTGTGGGAAGAATTTTAACTGCTCCTCACACCATAATAAACACATGAGGATCCACACTGGAGAGAAACCATTTGCATGCACTCAATGTGGGAGGAGTTTCAGCCAATCATCAACCCTTAATAAACACATGAGGATCCACACTGGAGAAAAACCATTCACTTGCACGTAAGCCGCGGTCACACTGGATTTTTCTCCCCATAGACTTACATTCATACGCGCGTGAATGCATCAGACCGGAAACGCAAGTTTGTGCGTCAAGTTTCGCAGTTCACTGCCTTACAAAGTTCAAGCTTGGTGAACTCTGACCTACGAAATCGCATCACTTGACTGTGTGAGACCAATCGAAGATCAAAACATGACCTCTCTGGACAGAAATTTAAAATATGGACCAATCGCTCACTTTTTTAATGTCTAATCATCTTGTTTAATCCCGCCACTTTTTGCTGTGCCGTACAATAGAATTTTGCAAAGAAGAGGTTTCAGACTGGAGAGAAAACCGTACAGATCTGATCAGTGTCTACAGAGTTTCGCTCATTCGGCGCAGCTTAAGAAACACATGAACACAAAAGTTGCCACATGACATGAATGCAGCAAAGATTTTCTCATGTTCACAGGATGTTTCATGTCTGAATAATGTTTGAAAAGGCTGAGTGATGGTATACAGTTTTCCAACACTCCTACACTGCAGTAGGTGGGGTTGTAAATGTGTTGCGCTCCTCACGTTTACCGTAAACAATGATGGCAGCTGAGAGAAAAACAGTTTCAGAAACATCTGGCAAACAGCACCTCTGCGGCTTAAAATCTCTTTGCATGTAATTGTACAGGTGTGGATGCATCTGTACTCTACTCTCCAGTTTAATCATGTAGTTGTTTTGGATGATGTTCTCTGTTACGTCCTACACTAGTCTAGGGGAAATACAATGAACGCAACAATATTAGTTTAAAGAGCACTAAACTGGGACCAGTCACAACAAAGCAATGATTAAAGTTCCAAAAATGTATTTACAAAAAAAAAAAATCAAAGTCACACACAATGTAGTGTTAAGGAAGCTCTAGCTTCAGGAGGGGAATAAAGCCAAAATAACAAACAAAAACAGGGTTCTGTCTGGAAGTAAAACCTCTAAATAAGCTACAAGAAAATAATGATGAAAATTAACAGCAAAACTACACTGACTCCCTGACTGACCTCAAAACAGGAGAAAGATTTCAACAAAAAAGGCCGACCACCTCCTTACTGCTTCCTGGGGGGGAAAAGCAAAAGAAAGAAATCAAAGTTTAAATCGTGATACTGCTCTAAGCCACAACAGAGAACAAGTACCAATTGTCAACAAGTAAGATTTTAAATCACCACAATTCAACTTTCACAACAGCTTTATTTAACTGAAACCCAGCTAGTGCTCTGGAGAAAGGTTCCTCTCTAGCTCCTTTCTCATCATCCAAGTGTTTGGCCTGTGTTTTTATCCCCTCTCACTCCTTCATGTTAAGTGAACACAGCTGTGGGAAGCCGTGTGGGCAGCTCCTTCACCACAACAATCACATCAACTGCATTACTGCTGCTGCCGCTGCACTGATCCATCTTTAAATCTCACATACCATTCCTCATGAAAAAAAAACGCAGATTCTTGAACTCCATTTGGGGTAAGGACTCTCCTCCAAACTTGAGATGGCCACCTTTTTCCAGTCAAGCACCATGGTTTCTGATTTAGAGGTGCTGTTTCTTTCCCTGCCATGTCACACTCAGCAGCAGACCATCCATGCTGAAGGTCCATGTCCTATGAATCCAAAAGGACAACGTTATCTGCAAATGGCAGAGACAGTCCTAGCCTGCACCTAAAATTCTGTCAGTAAAATTATAATATTTTTGAGACCAGCCTCAAAAATAACACATTTACAAAATAAAATGAATAAATGGATGGATAGACAATGTAGTGGTGGGAGAGAAAGTAGGATGGCTTGTTCAACCATAAACCAAGATGGAGCTCACTCAGGAGGGATGGAACAGTGCACGAGATGTCTCAGGCTGAAGGCATAATAATGAAATAAGTGCTCAGAAAGCCCTAACCCTTTTTTTATCAACTGGCTGTTGCAATGTACTCCTATGCAACCTAGGATGCTTATTGTTCCAGAGAAATTAATTGACTAAATTATCAAACTGTTTCAAATATTGTAAAGAAATATTTACAGGGATATACTGAAGGCAATTCATTTTGAGTATGATAGTTTGTTATTTTGAGTACCTCAGAGCAGTAGTTCTCAAATCTGGTGCTTGTGCAAAATGAGTTGACAACCATCCCAAATTAATTTAAGCTCTTATTACTAGATCTTAGAATCACACCTGAGAAACCACAAAAGCAAAGATTTGGCTTATCTTACCAGGGGTGCTTTTCCCAAACAACGATGTAACTCACGGCTAAACTATCATAGTACGATGCATCGTTTGGGAAAAAAAACGATGTAGTGATGAGTGTCTCCAAAACGCATAGTTTCTCTGTCCCAGATCCATCGCTTGAACCATGTTAGTTATAATGTAATACGCCCATAATGACGCTCTAAACAGGGTGGAGGAACTACTTCTTTACAGAAGAACTCCATCATTTCTTTGTGCAAATTATATTGTTTTACACAAACACGCATTTTTAAAAAAATCCAGTATTAGTTTTGGTAAAAACATGCACTCGCTTTCCATATTAACCGAATTATATGTAAATGCCACAGATAGAGCCTATGTTTCCTTAACAAATATTATTGAGAATGGCATATCCTATTCTAAATCAAATCACTTACAAAAGCTAACAGGTATTCTAATATCATATATAAACCATATGAATAAATAAATAATGAGGCTATTTATTTTAAAAGGAAATTTAATATTTATTATATATTAGGAAATGAAAAAAAATCTAATTTAATAATAATATTAATAATACTAATGATGATCATGAGGATGATGATGATAATTATTACTATTTTATTATTATATATTAGAAATAAAAAACAATTATAATTTAATAATAATATTAATGATGATGATTATTATTATTAATATTATTAACTGGGATATTTTTTTATTTTTTTTAAAAAGTCTACTTTCACAATTTGACACTTGTAATACCACAGCAGAAATGTTCTAACCAGCAGGCCCATGTCATACACAGTACAGATACTTAAGCTGTTTTTTCTTTGCTCCACGTCTATTAAACCCAGTCCCCCTTTGCCCACTTCTCCAATTAATGTTGCATATGCTATTCCTGGAGGCTTCCCTTCCCATAAAAAATCTAAAAAACATTTTTTCAGTCTTTTTTCCATCCAAAGTGGCATGCTAAAATCTTCAAATCAGTGTTGAGCATTGTTATAGGTATATAATTTTTTAAATCTACTTTATCCCCCTTTCCTTTGTATATCACCTTCATTAAGCCCATCCCCATTCTTTTATTTACCCCACCATTCTCAAAAATCTCATCATATACTTCCTTTAAAATACTAGATTAAATATCTTTAAAAACAATATAAAATTCACTTCCCAACCCATCAATTCCTGGACTTTTCTTTTTGTTCAATTCACTAATTGCTCTTTTTATTTCTTCTTCTCTTACCTCCTTGTCACATTCTCTTTTTTCCTCTTCTTCTACTCTTGATTTGATTAGCTTTAGCAATTCCCTTTTTTCTTTTTCTTTTACTCCCTCTGTGCAAAACAATTTCTCATAATATGATTTTATTTCTTCCAAAATCTCCTCATTTTGTTCTACTATGTTCCCATTTTTGCTCCTTATTTCTTTAATCATTTCTGCCTTCCCTCTTCTCTAGATCAAAGAAAAATTTAGTGCACTTTTCCCCCTCCACTGTAAATTTAGCTTTGCTTCTTAATCTTGCACCTTCAAATTTCTCCTCCTCCATTTCTTTCAGTCTTCCTTCCAGTTCTTTTATCTTTTGTATATCTTTTCCATTCTCATTTTTCAATTCGTTTTCTAGTTTTTCTTTCAGCTCCTTTTCCTTATATTTTTTACAATTTTGTAACTGTCTACAGTATTTTATTGTAAACTTTTTAACTAAATGTTTCACATTCTCCCACCACATTCTTTTGTCCTCATTATAAATTTCATTCCCTTTTTCCTTTTGAATAATTTCCTTTATACTTAAAACATAGTCTTCATTCTTTAAAACCGCTGTGTTTAAAACCCACACCCCTGGCCCTCTTTTCACATTACTCCAGTCTAGATTCATCAAAATTGGCTTATGGTCACTCAGACTTGTTTCTTCATATTTGATCTTGCTTATAAACTCTTCAACATTTCTTGTGCATAAAATAAAATCAATTCTTGTTTGACAAAAAAATTCCCCACTAACTGTCTTCTTGAGTACTCTTTTTTCTGTTCATTCCTTTCTCTCCACACATCAATTAAATTCATTTCCTCCATCAATATTTTCAGTTCTTTTCTTCCTTTATCCGTTTTAAAAACCATTCCCTCAGCCATTTCTAATTTACTAAAAACAGTGTTAAAATCCCCCATGATAATAACTCTTTCATGTTTCTTTAAATAATCTCTTAGTACATTAAAATACTCTTTCTTTCTGTTCTCCTCTGTTGGGGCATGAACGTTCACCATAATTACTTTTTTCTTCTCATACTCCCTTTCACATATCATACACTTCCCCTCTTTGTCATTATAGATTGTTTTACATAAAACCCCACTGTTTTCTTTTATTAAAATTGCAACTCCTCTCCCCAACCTCCCATCCCCATTATTGTATAAAATCTCCCCATTCCACCTTTTTCTTATTTCCTTCATGTATTCTTCCTTCCAGTTTGTCTCTTGTAATAAAATCACATCTTCTCGTTTACACATTTCTTTCACTTTTTCAAATTTTCTGATGTCTAAAAGCCCTCTTGCATTAAAAGACACAATTTCTAAAACCATAAATAAGATAAAAACATTCATTAAAATCATCATCTCAGTCCATCTCTTCCAAGCCCTTTAGCAACTCATACTTATTTGCGCATTCGATTTCTCCATCTTTTAGCAGTTTTTTCCTAGCAGTCTCTAAATTAGGTTTTATCTTTATCGATCGTCTTCTTTTTGATGATTTCACCTGTGTCTCTTTGTTTCCCTCCTTTTGTAAATGTTCCTCTAACTCGTCTTGCTCCTCATTACTTTGTTCTTTTGTCTCCACTGTGTCCAATGCCTTTTGAAAACTGTCTGTCATGTCCATTTGTGTCCAAAATATGTCTTCCTGTTGTCCTTGTTGTAAGTCTTTATTATTCGAATTGCTCAATTCTGCTGCTTCCAAAACATTCCTTAAACTGTCAGTCATATCCATTTGAGTCCATGTTGTCCCTTCCTGTTCAGTGACTCTGTCCTTTCCATTAGCCTCATTCTCTTGTAGTTTTTCACTTTTAGATTCTGTTCTTCTGTCTTGTGTTGTTGTTTTGTCCTCTGACTGTATATTGTCTCCTTCATGCATCTGTCTGTCCAGCTGCTGCTCTACCTCCTCCTCCTCTTCCCCCATCCAACATTCACATTTATTTAAAACCTTATTACAATCCGGGCACTTCACCGCATCGCAATCCCTTGCGAAATGCCCCCTTTCCTCGCACTTAAAACACTTAAAATCTGGACAGTCTTTCACCACATGATCTGGGCTCATGCACAGCCTGCAAGTTTTCACCTGATGACTGTGCATCACCCTAAAGTATTGTGGTCCTTCTGCTGTCTCTATTCTTGTGCTGTACGGGAGGGACGCCACTTCTTTAAGGAATCTGGTTTTAACAAACCTCGTCCCATCTTCAATATCTGTGCCAGGATAAAACCTTCTTTTAATTTTTGAAAGGGGACAAACTCCCCAATGATCCAATTTGTCTAAAATATCTATGTCAGCAACATAGACAGGCAGATGCATGAAGGAGACAACATAATCTCGATTTTGTAGCCTCTTTACTGTACAGTTTATCCCTTTAATAGTCAATCCGTCAATCAACACATCAGCATCTTCCTCTCTTTCAAGTGTTACTTCATATTCCTTGTTTTGTTTGGGTCTTACAGCCAAAATCTTTCCATCCCCAATCCTCTCCGTCACTGCTTTAATTAAATCCATTGCTCTCACCTCTGTTGTTTGTCCTATGTCCACTGTTACAGTTGCTTCTTTTAGATAAATCCTTTTCCTTGCTTCCTTCTCCGATCGGTTTGTTTCTCGTTGTCGTCTGTCCAGTCCATTGTCATTTGCCTTCTCAAATCCGTCCGCCATTGCCAGGTCTGTCACCGTAGATCCGTCCATTGCAAAAAAAATAGGGATAAAAAACACTCCTCCCGAACAGCTCACGCTGCTGGGAGGATAAACTAAACAAACTCAAAAAAAGTTTAACAAAAATGTATTTGAGTCAAAAAAAAAACTAAACAGAAGAAAATGTGGTGAGCCTCTCTCACCCACTGCAGCCAAACACTTCCTGGAATGTACCACTATCACACATGCACAGGGGGTATGGCCGTAAGCGAGAGCAGCCGTCAAGAGTTGGCTATTTAAAAATAGGCGTAGCACTCAGCTTACCTTGACACAGCACCGACAGAAACAAAGCCCTTGACCCCTCAATAGTTTACCTGTTTTTTTTTTCGGTTACTGCTCCAGGGCACCAACAGCTCTTGCTAGGTTAAACCAGCCAAGTAAGGGTACTCACTTCCCCCGAATGGAATCAGGGGAAGTGGGTACAATGACTTAGCTGGTTCCAGAGATCAGAGAGGATTTCAGAGTTTTGTTTTGTTTTTTTCATATTTTGGGAAGTGTATCAGCTGCCAAATGAAGGAATTCAAAATGCTTAAAGCACCTGGTAATCCCAGGCAGTCTCTCATCCAAGAACTAACAGGGAATCAAACCCAGTCCACAGCAATGAGAGCACCGAATCCTAACCACTAGACCACCAGCGAAGGGAGAGCAGACACTTGCCCTCAAGCCTTGCTGTGGGTCTCCACACAAGTATGCTGCAGCTACTCTGACAAAAATAAATCCAATGCTTGTAACCTCCTCCTAGAGAGGAGAAAGTCTCAGACCCTGGATCACAGTTCTTCTGTGGAGGGACTGTCACATGCTCCTATCGACACCACAACTTGCCATAATAACAAAGCACAGCATGTGTTGAATGAACTCCGTATTGACAGAGCTGTGTCCTTATTACAACCAACAAGCTAATGATGATAAGATAAGGAGATAGCGCCAGTGGTGCAGTGGATAATGCATCTGACTATGGATCAGAAGACTCTAGATTCGACTGCTTGCTTGTTTGGTCTTTTTGCTTTGCTGACAGCCAATGCACTGCGGTCGCCTTTCGCCCCCCACTGGAGCTGTTCAGTTCCACTCTGGAGTGAGTCGAGTTTAAGTGGCCGCCAGCACAGAGCCCGTGGGGTGCTCCCCTGGTTTCAAAGGATGCCCCAACTGCTAGATTTTTAATAACGTCTACTACAGCTAGTCACCTAGCCAACTTGCAGCGTAATCTCTTCCACTTGTAATTCTCTGAGCTGCAGCAATACCTAAGTGCTCTGATAAAACATGAATAAAAAACTATGGCTTTTAACCTCCTCTTGGAGAGAAGAGAGTCTCCGACCCTGGATCTCAGGTCTTCTATGGAGGCACTGTCAGGAATCCTGTAAGAGCATCCCATCCACACAATCTCTTGCCATAAAAACAAAGCAGAATGTGTGGTGACGGAACTCCAGATTGATAGAGCCTTGTCCTTGTTTCAAACGCTAACAAGCTGCTGAACAGAGTGCCAGTGGCACAAAGGATAATGCTTATGACTATAGATCAGAGGATTCGAGCTTACGGAAACCATGAGACTGTGTATGAAAGAGTGCGTAAATGTATGAGTGGTACTTGTGCAAGAGGGGCAGTGAAGTGGGCTTTCGCCCTTTCATTCCTGTACAGTTCATATATATCTTCATCGCTAGAGCTCAAATGTTGACAAGATAAGCAGACAGGGCCAGTGGTGCAATGGATAATGTGACTGACTATGGATCAGAAGGTTGTAGGTTTGACTTCTGGCTGGCTCGCTATGGTCTTTTTGTAGTCAGCCAGTGCACTGCAGTCGCCTTTCGCCCCCACTGGAGCTGTTCAGGTCCACTCTGGAGTGAGTCGAGTTTAAGGGGCCGCAATCACAGAGCCCGTGGGGTGTTCCCCTGGTTTTAAAGGCTGCCCCAACTGCTGAATTTTTATTAACGTCTACTACATCTACACCAATCGTAAACCCAGCCTACTTGTTGCAAAAGTCCCTACCACTTAGAAGTCACCCAGCCAACTTGCAGCGTAATCTCTTCCACTTGTTAAGTCTCTGAGCTGTAGCAATACCTAAGTGCTCTGATAAAACATGCATAAAAGGAACTATGGCTTTTAACCTGTTCTTGGAGAGAAGAGAGTCTCCGACCCTGGATCTCAGGTCTTCTATGGAGGGACTGTCAGGAATCCTGTAAGAGCATCCCATCCACACAACGTCTTGCTATAAAACAAAGCAGAATGTGTGGTGACGGAACTCCAGGTTGACAGAGCCTTGTCCTTGTTTCAAACAATGTGCTAACAAGGTGCTGAACGGAGTGCCAGTGGCACAAAGGATAAGGCTTATGACTATGGATCAGAAGTCTTGCTGCAAAAGTCCCTACCAGGCCCAACCCTGCTTTTCTTATGAGTTCAGATGAGATCAGGCATTGCCAGGGTGGTATGGCCGTAAGCGAGAGCAACCGTCAAGAGTTAGCTATTTAATAATAGGCGCAGCACCAGAAGCCGAGTGCAGCTCAGCTTGCATTGACACAGCACCGACAGAAGCAAGGCCCTTGTCCCCTCAATTGGTTACATGTTTTTTTGTGTTTGTTTTTTCTGTTTCTGCTCCGGGGCACCAACAGCTCTTGCTAAGTTAAACCAGCCAAGTCACTGTACCCACTTTCCCCCGAATGGAATCAGGGGAAGTGGGTACACTGACTTGGCTGGTTCCAGATTTCAGAGAGGAATTCAGAGTTTTTTTTTTTTTTTTTGTATTTTGGGAAGTGTATTAGCTGCCAAATGAAGGAATTTAAAAAGCTTACAGCACCTGGTATTCCCAGGCGGTCTCCCATCCAAATACCAACCAGGCCCAACCCTGCTTTGCTTCCGAGTTCAGACGGGATATTTAAAAACATTTTTTAATTAAAATCAAATATTTACATTTTTACAAAGAAATGATCACATCACACAAAAATCACATGATACTTACAACACTCATTATTAGACTTCATATTTTTCCCATAACCAACTTAAAATGTTGTTCTTGTATTCAACCATTACGTTCCCTTTTACCATTATTTCTATAAATACATCCTCCTTTTCTTGTACTATAAAATAGTTGAATATCAATTTTACAGCCATCTCCATTCTGTTTTTAAACATACGCCATATATCCACTCTCTTCCCATCATGTTTAGCCATATTTCTCCTTATCCAAATCACATACTTAGCAATTGTTATACATAGATTAAAAGCATACATACCACATTCATTTTGACCAAATAATTTTTTCCCCAGTTCTTTTGTTCATCCACATATATGTCCCCTATTAACGATTTAGCAATTTTCTTAAATTTTTCCATAATTCCTCCAACTTTTCACAATAGAAGAACAAATGTAATAAACCTTCCCCTTCCTTCATAAACACCTTACATATTATATCTTGTTCAATTCCCATTTTACACAATCTCATTTCTGTTAATATGCAATTATGTCTCAATAAATAATTACAATTTTCTAAAATTGGTTCTATATATTTCATTCTGACATTTCCCCACATATTTCTTTTTCATTTAAATCCTCATATCTTTCCTTCCAGTAGTTGAATGCTATAGGTCTTATAAAAGCCTTTGATCTAAAAACAACATAAAAACTCTTAACTGTACATAAGCTCATATTGATCTTTTCTCCATTTTTCTTCTTAAAATAGACCTCTGGTAATTCTTCCTTATCCCGCAGCTCTTTTTTTTCAATTATTTCAATAAAATCTTTTGGTATTGCTTTTTTCAAATCATGATATTGTCTTTGTAATTTTGTTTTATAAAGAACTGCAGTTTGTGCCAAGACTGCCCTCATAAGTGGCAGCTCCCATATGGTCTAGCGGTCAGGATTCCTGGTTTTCACCCAGGCGGCCCGGGTTCGACTCCCGGTATGGGAAGCCTAGAGCATTTTTGCCACTACCCTTTTTTTCCAGCAGTCGGACTGCAGCAACTTTAAGGGGGTGGGCTTGTGTTGGACTCTCATAAGCCTTCGATAGCTCAGTTGGTAGAGCGGAGGACTGTAGTTGTGTTGTCGGCAATCCTTAGGTCGCTGGTTCGACTCCGGCTCGAAGGAGGTCTTTTGCCCTTTCATGCCTGTGCAGTTTTCCTATATCTTCATAGCTAGAGCTCAAAAGAAAGTTCCCTGACCGGGAATCGAACCCGGGCCGCGGCGGTGAGAGCGCCGAATCCTAACCACTAGACCACCAGGGAAGGTCCTGCAGAAGCTTGCCCTCAAGCCTAGCTGTGGGCCTCCACACAAGTATGCTGCAGCTGCTCTGACAAAAATAAATCTAATGCTTGTAACCTCCTCCTGGAGAGGAGGAAGTCTCAGACCCTGGATCACAGTTCTTCTAGGGAGGGACTGTCACATGCACTGTAAGAGCATCCTATCGACACCACAACTTGCCATAATAACGAAGGACAGCATGTGTTGAACGAACTCCGTGTTGAATGAACTCCGTGTTGACTGAGCTGTGTCCTTATTACAAGCAACACGCTAAAGATGAAAAGATAAGCAGACAGGGCCAGTGTTTTGGGATTAATAATAGTTTTGGGATTAATAAAATTAAAACTGTTTTAAAGCACCAAATCATTAGAGTGATTTCATGTAGGACACAAATGCCTCAAATGCAGCTTTAACATCATTGGAATAAATTATATTTTAACATTTTCAAATAGAAAAGTTAACATATTAAAAAGGAATAATTATTTACAAGGTTACTTTTATATCTGCATCTTTATAAAATAAAGCAGTCGTCCCGAACCTTTGAAAAATAGTCCATATTGTCTTTATATTTTTAGATAGCTTCATTTATTATTGACTTTATGCGCTCAAAATATGTAATTATGCAGTTGAAGTAATATTGTGCTACTTTTGCTACATAGTAGAAGTGAACTAGTTTTGTTTTGTGTTAAAGCCACAATGGCCATGCATGTTCATAGCCACACTTCTTTGCATGAGTGCTTTATTGGGACCCTATAGGCACATTTTGTGCCTGGACTCAACTTAGTATTAGTGAGACCTAACTATTTTGTTAATTACTAAATACCCACAGAGCATGCTCATAGGGCATACTTCTGATGCCGATTCTGTGCCCCAGTATACCTATACTTCGCCCAGTGTGGCCATATACACTCCACTTTGTGTGGATTTGCTATGGGCCCACAGTGGACTTCTGTTTTGTGTGGGCCAGCCCACAGGTTGGTGTGGCGGCATAGTTTATATTTTTGGTCTAGGCATGTTTGTTTGGAAATTTGTGCAATAATACTGCACACTCAAGTATCCTGCATGGTGCCTACAGAGAAGAGACTGTGTACAAACACAAAAATGGTGCTTACATATAAAGCTGGTGGGTTGTTCAAGATCCATAAACAAATCTAACAACCAAATCATTGACGCTCCTTTTTTTTTTGTCTGAATAAGTGTACATGTTAGACTGATTTAGATCAGAAGTCCACTAAATGTTCATTAACTAACGTCACAGCAAAAGCTGCTACAATTAACATAAAAAGCACAGCACCGCTACGTTTTCTATGACAGTCGTTGGGCTCGTCCAGGATTTGAACTCGGGACCTCTCGCACCCTAAGCGAGAGTCGTACACCTAGACCAATGAGCCCCATAGAAGCAGTCTGCAGTGTCACAAAAAATTCTGTGAGACTGATCCAGTCTACTATTTGTTCACGTTGTTTTTGTTACGCGTGTTTGCAACTCCCTGGAGGCATATTACAGTTCACAGGCAGTAAAAAACAGCCCAGTGGCCTAATGGATAAAGCACCAGCCTTCCAAGCTGGGGATTGTGGGTTCAAAGTACCAACTGGGTTGTCTTTGATGCAGTTCCTTAAAGTTGGCTGTGCAAGACAATCCAGTGTGACCTTTAAAAAGCTAGGTTCATACCGTTAGGTCAAAAAGACATGACAAAGGAAAATTCCTCAGAGAGGCTGTTTTGTCATTAGGTGTACACACCGGATCGTCTGAATGCAATATGGCATAGGGATCCTAAAGTACTGTTTTCTGAGTAACAAGAACTTCCTGAGCCATACAACAGATATAACGAACGCTAGTAATGTCCCAGTGGCCTAATGGATAGGGCATCAGCCTTCGAAGCTGGGGATTGTAGGTTCAAGTCCCATCTGGGTTATCTTTGTTTGGTTACATTTAAGTTGTGTGAAAAAAATTCCTACTTGTCTTCTCATAACTTAGGAGTGATGATCTGAGGACAATAGTTAGCTTCGAATTCTCAGACTTGCTGCACACTTCAAATAAGATTCATCCAATCTTGCTTGAATCTCACTGTCACGTTACAAACCTAAATGGTTCTGCTAAGCTTTGGTAATGGAGATCTTGGCTTTCAACTAATGGCTCATGTTAGGTGGATGAGGATGAAATGCAAACAAGGAAATAGCTGTAGAAAGGTTGTGATTTCAAGTTAATGAGAGTGGCCTTGTCTGGAATTTGAAACTCAAGTCCAGTCACACCATACGCAAGAACCATACCCCAGGACCCATGAGACACGAATGTGGATGGTTGCACAAAGAAAATGTTTGTCCATTAGTTGCACACATCTTATTTGACGGAATGCAAACTGGCATCGAGATCCTAAAGTGCAGTTTTCCATGCGTTGGCATCTTGTTGAAGGCATACAAAAGATCCATGACAAATGATTGGCGAAATGGCCCAGTGGCCTAATGGATAAGGCATCAGCCTCCAGGGCTTGGGATTGTGGGTTCAAGTCCCATCTGGGTTGTCTTTGAAGGTCTCACTTCAATTTGGAAGCAATGTTTGATGGAGAAAACACGGTAGCTGTGAAAACCTTCTTGAGATGTGTTTGCCTGTCATTAACTTCCTGCATCGCCATGCATATTACCTGTTATGACTAAAAGAGTAATGAGATACCTAACGCGAAAGGCCATTTTGAATCCTGCATGGTGCCTACAGAGAAGAGACTGTGTACAAACACAAAAATGGTGCTTATATATAAAGCTGGTGGGTTGTTCAAGATCCATAAACAAATCTAACAACCGAATCATTGTCGCTCCTTTTTTTTGTCTGTATAATTGTACATGTTAGACTGATTTAGATCAGAAGTCCACTAAATGATCATTAACTAAAGTCACAGCAAAAGCTGCTACAATTAACATATATTCACCACAGATAGCACAGCTCTGCCTCTATTTTGGCGCAATTGGTTAGCGGGTTTGGCTGTTAACCAAAAGGTTGGTGGTTCAACCACACCCAGGGACGAATTAAGCTTTTCTCTGCCTTGCAACTGCTAACACGTGCACTGGGCATAGATCCTGGGCCACGTGCTGTCTGGCGTTACAAGATGACATCAGGATTTAGCAGAAGTTTGTTGTCCAATGCCTGGATTGGCCAAGTTACTTATTCCAGTTGACTAAAAATCAGCATCAATCTTTACACAGGTAGGGAAGGTATTGATCAAAACAGTGACTAGAATGAAAGTATCGGAAGCCTGGCTAGCTCAGTCGGTAGAGCACGAGACTCTTAATCTCAGGGTTGTGGGTTCGTTCCCCGCATTGGGCTTATCTGTTACGTTTCTCTCTCTCTTTTCAGCAGCTTTCATTTGGATTCATCAAGCATACCTATTGAGACAAAGTTCAGTGTTTCTACCACAGTTGGTATGATTAGGCTGAGTCTCTGTGGCACAATCGGTTAGCGGGTTCAGCTGTTAACTAAAAGGTTGGTGGCTTGAACCCACCCAGGGATGAACAAAGGATTTTGCTGCCTTGCAACTGCTAACACGTGCACCCGGCAATTATCCTGGGCCACGTGCTGTCTAGCATTACATGATGACATCAGGATATAGCAGTAGTTTGTAGTCCAGTGCCTAGATTGGCTAAGTTATTTATTCCAGTTGACTTAAAATCATCATCAAACTTTACACAGGTAGGGAAGGTATTGATAAAAACAGTGACTAGAATGAGTATCTCACAAGCCCGGCTAGCTCAGTAGGGAGAGCATGAGACCCTTAATCTCAGTGACGTGGGTTTGAGCTCCATGTTGGGTGTTTCTGTTACCTTTCTCTCTCTCTCTTCGGCAGCTTTCATTTGGGTTCATCCAGCAGACCAAGTGAGACCAAGTTCAGCGTTTCTACCACAGTTGGTATGGTTAGTCTGAGTCTCTGTGGCAAAATCGGTTAGCGCGTTCGGCTGTTAACCGAAAGGTTGTTGCTTTGAGCCCATCCAGGGACGAACGAAGGCTTTTGCTGCCTTGCAACTGCTAACACGTGCACCGGGCAATGATCCTGGGCCACGTGCGGTCTAGCATTAAATGATGAAATCAGGATTTAGCAGAAGTTTGTTGTCCAGTGCCTGTATTGGCCAAGTTATTTCATATGACTTTAAAACAGCATCAAACTTTACACAGGTAGTGAAGGTATTTATCAAAACAGTAACTAGAATTTATTAATCAGAAGCCTGGCTAGCTCAGTCGGTAGAGCATGAGACTCTTAATCTCAGGGTCGTGGGTTCGAGCCCCACGTTGGGCGTTTCTCTTACCTTTCTCTCTCTCTTTTCGGCAGCTTTCATTTGCACACCTCGAGCAAACCTATTAAGACAAAGTTCAGTATTGCTACTACAGTTTAATTGGTGTCTGAGTCGGTTAGTGTGTTAGGCTCTTAACCGAAAGGTTGGTTGTTCAAGCTCACCCAGGGGCGAATTAAGCTTTTCTCTGCCTTGCAACTGCTAACACGTGCACTGGGCATAGATCTTGGGCCACGTGCTGTCTAGCGTTACAAGATTACATCAGGATTTAGCAGAAGTTTGTTGTCCAGTTCCTGGATTGGCCAAGTTACTTATTCCATTTGACTAAAACACAGCATCAATCTTTACACAGGTAGGGAAGGTAATGATCAAAACAGTGACTGGAATGAAAGTATCAGAAGCCTGGCTAGCTCAGTCGGTAGAGCATGAGACTCTTAATCTCAGGGTTGTGGATTCGAGCCCTACATTGGGCATTTCTGTTACCTTTCTCTCTCTCTTTTCGGCAGCTATCATTTGGATTCATCACGCATACCTACTGAGACAAAGTTCACAGTTCACAGTTGGTATGGTTTGGCTGAGTCTATGTGGCACAATCGGTTAGCGGGTTCAGCTGTAAACCAAAAGGTTGGTGGTTTGAGCCCACCCAGGGGCGAACGAAGGCTTTTGCTGCCTTGCAACTGCTAACACGTGCACTGGGCAATAATCCTGGGCCACGTGCTGTCTAGCATTACATTAAAACATCAGGATATAGGAGTAGTTTGTTGTCCAGTGCCTGTTTTGGACATTTTTTAATTCCAGTTGCCGTAAAAACACCATCAAACTTTACACAGGTAGGGAAGGTATTGATGAAAACAGTGCTCTTGAACAAATGTCTCACAAGCCTGGCTAGCTCAGTTGGTAGAGCATGAGACTCTTAATCTCAGTGATGTGGGTTCAAGCACCACGTTGGGTGTTTCTGTTAGCTTTCTCTCTTTTCGGCAGCTTTCATTTGGATTCATCCTGCAGACCAAGTGAGACAAAGTTCAGCATTTCTACTACAGTTGCATTGGTTTCTGAGTCTCTGTGGCACAATCGGTTAGCGCGTTCGGCTTTTAACCGGAAGGTTGGTGGTTCGAGCCCACCCAGGGACGAGCTAAGCTTTTCTTTGCCTTGCAACTGCTAACACGTGCACCGGGCAATGATCCTGGGCCACGTGCTGTCTAGCATTAAAAGTTGACATCAGGATTTAGCAGAAGTTTGTTGTTCAGTGCCTGCATTGGCCAAGTTACTTATTTCAGTTGACTTTAAAACAGCATCAAACTTTACACAGGTAGGGAAGTTATTGATCAAAACAGTGACTAGATTTAATTTATCAGAAGCCTGGCTAGCTCAGTCGGTAGAGCATGAGACTCTTAATCGCAGGGTCGTGGGTTCGAGCCCCACGTTGGGCGTTTCTGTTACCTTTCTCTCTCTCTTTTCGGCAGCTTTCATTTGCACACCTCCAGCATACCTGCTGAGACAAAGTTCAGCAATTCTACCACAGTTGGTATGATTAGGCTGAGTCTCTGTGGCACAATCGGTTAGCGCGTACGGCTGTAAACCAAAAGGTTGGTGGTTTGAGCCCACCCAGGGACGTACGAAGCCTTTCGCTGCCTTGCAACTGCTAACACATACACCGGGCAATTATCCTGGGCCACGTGCTGTCTAGCATTACATAATGACATCAGGATATAGCAGTAGTTTGTTGTCCAGTGCCTGTTTTGGACATTTTTTTATTCCAGTTGCCTTAAAAACACCATCAAACTTCACACAGGTAGGGAAGGTATTGATGAAAACAGTGCTCTTGAACTAGTGTCTCACAAACCCTGCTAGCTAAGTCGGTAGAGCATGAGACACTTACTCTTAGTGAAAGGTTGGTGAATTAAGGGGTGAATTAAGCTTTTCTCTGCCTTGCAACTGCTAACACGTGCACTGGGCATAGATCTTGGGCCACGTGCTGTCTAGCGTTACAAGATTACATCAGGATTTAGCAGAAGTTTGTTGTCCAGTGCCTGGATTGGCCAAGTTACTTATTCCATTTGACTAAAACTCAGCATCAATCTTTACACAGATAGGGAAGGTAATGATCAAAACAGTGACTAGAAAGAAGGTATCAGAAGCCTGGCTAGCTCAGTCGGTAGAGCATGAGACTCTTAATTTCATGGTTGTGAATTCGTGCCCCACATTGGGCATTTCTGTTACCTTTCTCTCTCTCTCTTTTCGGCAGCTATCATTTGGATTCATCGAGCATACCTGCTGAGACAAAGTTCAGCAATTCTACCACAGTTGGTATGATTAGGCTGAGTCTCTGTGGCACAATCGGTTAGCTCGTTCGGCTGTAAACCAAAAGGTTGGTGGTTTGAACCCACCCAGGGACTTACGAAGCCTTTCACTGCCTTGCAACTGCTAACACATACACTGGGCAATTATCCTGGGCCACGTGCTGTCTAGCATTACATGATGACATCAGGATATAGCAGTAGTTTGTTGTCCAGTGCCTGTTTTGGACATTTTTTTATTCCAGTTGCCTTAAAAACACCATCAAACTTTACACAGGTAGGGAAGGTATTGATGAAAACAGTGCTCTTGAACTAGTGTCTCACAAGCCCTGCTAGCTGAGTTGGTAGAGCATGAGACACTTACTCTTAGTGATGTGGGTTCAAGCCCCACATTGGGAGTTTCTGTTACCTTTCTTTCTTTTTGGCAGCTTTCATTTGGATTCATCCTGCAGACCAAGTGAGACAAAGTTCAGCATTTCTACTACAGTTGAGTTGGTTTCTGAGTCTCTGTGGCGCAATCGGTTAGCGCGTTCGGCTGTTAACCGAAAGGTTGGTGGTTCGAGCCTGCCCAGGGACGAACGAAGGCTTTCGCTGTCTTGCAACTGCTAACACGTACACCGGGCAATGATCCTGGGCCACGTGCTGTCTGGCATTACAAGATGACATCAGGATTTAGCAGTAGTTTGTTGTCCAGTGCCTGGATTGGCCAAGTTACTTATTTCAGTTGACTTTAAAACAGCATGAAACTTTACACATGTAGGGAAGGTATTGATCAAAACAGTGACTAGAATTACTTTATCAGAAGCCCTGCTAGCTCAGTCGGTAGAGCATGAGACTCTTTATCTCAGGGTCGTGGGTTTGAGCCCCGCGTTGGGCGTTTCTGTTACCTTTCTCTCTCTCTTTTCGGCAGCTTTCATTTGCACACCTCGAGCATACCTATTAAGACAAAGTTCAGTATTTCTACTACAGTTTAATTGGTGTCTGAGTCTCTGTGGCGCAATCGCTTAGCGTGTTCGGCTGTTAACCGAAAGGTTGGTTGTTCAAGCTCACCCAGGGGCGAATTAAGCTTTTCTCTGCCTTGCAACTGCTAACACGTGCACTGGGCATAGATCTTGGGCCACGTGCTGTCTAGCGTTACAAGATTACATCAGGATATAGCAGTAGTTTGTTGTCCAGTGCCTGTTTTGGACATTTTTTTATTCCAGTTGCCTTAAAAACACCATCAAACTTTACACAGGTAGGGAAGGTATTGATGAAAACAGTGCTCTTGAACTAGTGTCTCACAAACCCTGCTAGCTAAGTCGGTAGAGCATGAGACACTTACTCTTAGTGATGTGGGTTCAAGCCCCACGTTGGGTGTTTCTGTTACCTTTCTCTCTTTTCGGCAGCTTTCATTTGGATTCATCCTGCAGACCAAGTGAGACAAAGTTCAGCATTTCTACTACAGTTGCGTTGGTTTCTGAGTCTCTGTGGCGCAATCGGTTAGCGCGTTTGGCTGTTAACCAAAAGGTTGGTGGTCCGAGCCCACCCAGGGACGAGTTAAGCTTTTCTTTGCCTTGCAACTGCTAACACGTGCACTGGGCATAGATCCTGGGCCACGTGCTGTCTAGCATTAAAAGTTGACATCAGGATTTAGCAGAAGTTTGTTGTCCAGTGCCTGGATTGGCCAAGTTACTTATTTCAGTTGACTTTAAAACAGCATCAAACTTTACACAGGTAGGGAAGTTATTGATCAAAACAGTGACTAGATTTAATTTATCAGAAGCCCGCCTAGCTCAGTCGGTAGAGCATGAGACTCTTAATCTCAGGGTCGTGGGTTCGATTCCCATGTTGGGCATTTCTTTTACCTTTCTCTCTCTCTCTTTTCGGCAGCTTTCATTTGCACACGCCGAGCATACCTATTAAGACAAAGTTCAGTATTTCTACTACAGTTTAATTGGTGTCTGAGTCTCTGTGGCGCAATCGCTTAGCGTGTTCGGCTGTTAACCGAAAGGTTGGTTGTTCAAGCTCACCCAGTGGCGAATTAAGCTTTTCTCTGCCTTGCAACTGCTAACACGTGCACTGGGCATAGATCTTGGGCCACGTGCTGTCTAGCGTTACAAGATTACATCAGGGTTTAGCAGAAGTTTGTTGTCCAGTGCCTGGATTGGCCAAGTTACTTATTCCATTTGACTAAAACTCATCATCAATCTTTACACAGATAGGGAAGGTAATGATCAAAACAGTGACTAGAAAGAAGGTATCAGAAGCCTGGCTAGCTCAGTCGGTAGAGCATGAGACTCTTAATCTCATGGTTGTGAATTTGTGCCCCACATTGGGCATTTCTGTTACCTTTCTCTCTCTCTTTTCGGCAGCTATCATTTGGATTCATCGAGACAAAGTTCAGCGTTTCTACCACAGTTGGTATGATTAGGCTGAGTCTCTGTGGCGCAATCGGTTAGCGTGTTCGGCTGTAAACCAAAAGGTTGGTGGTTTGAGCCCACCCAGGGACGAACGAAGGCTTTCGCTGCCTTGCAACTGTTAACACGTACACCAGGCAATTATCCTGGGCCTTGTGCTGTCTAGCATTATATAATGACATCAGGATATAGCAGTAGTTTTTTGTCCAGTGCCTGTTTTGGACATTTTTTATTCCAGTTGCCTTAAAAACACCATCAAACTTTACACAGGTAGGGAAGGTATTGATGAAAACAGTGCTCTTGAACTAGTGTCTCACAAACCCTGCTAGCTGAGTCGGTAGAGCATGAGACACTTACTCTTAGTTATGTGGGTTCAAGCCCCACGTTGGGTGTTTCTGTTACCTTTCTCTCTTTTCGGCAGCTTTCATTTGGATTCATCCTGCAGACCAAGTGAGACAAAGTTCAGCATTTCTACTACAGTTATTGGTTTCTGAGTCTCTGTGGCGCAATTGGTTAGCGCGTTCGGCTGTTAACCGAAAGGTTGGTGGATCGAGCCCACCCAGGGACGAGTTAAGTTTTTCTTTGCCTTGCAACTGCTAACACGTGCACTGGGCATAGATCCTGCAAGTTACTTATTTCAGTTGACTTTAAAACAGCATCAAACTTTACACAGGTAGGGAAGGTATTGATCAAAACAGTGACTAGAATTAACTTAATCAGAAGCCCGGCTAGCTCAGTCGGTAGAGCATGAGACTCTTAATCTCAAGGTTGTGGGTTCGAGCCCCACATTGGCCGTTTCTGTTACCTTTGTCTCTCTTTTCGACAGCTTTCATTTGGATTCATCAAGCATACCTATTTTAAGGCTTTTGCTGCCTTGCAACTGCTAACACGTGCACCGGGCAATGATCCTGGGCCACGTGCTGTCTAGCATTACAAGTTGACATCAGGATTTAGCAGAAGTTTGTTGTCCAGTGCCCGGATTAGCCAAGTTACTTATTCCAGTTTACTTTAAAACGGCATCAAACTTTACACAGGGAGGGAAGGTATTGATCAAAACAGTGACTAGAATGAGAGTATTAGAAGTCTGGCTAGCTCAGTCGGTACAGCATGAGACTCTTAATCTCAGGGTCGTGGGTTAGAGCCCCACGTTGGGTGTTTCTGTTACCTTTCTCTCTCTCTTTTCGGCAGCTTTCATTTGGATTCTTCGAGCATACCTATTGTGACAAAGTTCAGCGTTTCTACTACAGTTGGATTGGTGTCTGAGTCTCTGTGGCGCTACCTGGATCAGGATCGTCTGTCTCAGTCTCTCTCCTCGTCCAATCGTTGATTTATAATTTTATGACAAGAACTTTAACAAAAGTCACCCTAAGTTCACGTTTTTGTGCATAGTGTCAAAGTTCACGACCCCACACCCTGTTTAACATTGCAGACTTTTGATACACTTGCAGAAATCATTGATTTTGTTCGAACGTGTCTTTAAATTAATAACTGTATCTATATATACATGCATATATACTGTATATACAGTTGTTTGGATGTGTTTATCAAAATGTTTGTCGAAGCGTCAACAGCTCCCTCCCTCCGTATTTCTTAGCCAAAAACAAAATAAAGTTTACACAAAAATATAGGCTTTTTCTGCTAAATGTTCATTAGCTATATGAATTGTAAGAATAAATTAAAAGCTGTAATTGCCTGCCTTTTGTTGCTAAATGTTTATTATGTTTGTATGATTTATAACTGTTACTACAATGGTGTACCCATAAATGATATTGCTGCTAAATGATAATTAGCTATATGAATTATAGTTATTTATAACTAATGTGTTACAGTCATTCTACAGTGAATAATAAAAATGTCTGTCTTTTGAACCTAAATGTTTATTATAATGTTTACTATTGTGTTATCGTGTTATAATTACCCATCTGATAACAGAAATGCACGTCTTTTGCTAATATATATTTATTATACTTAATAACAATTATTTATAACAGTTGTGTTGTTATCAATTAATTATATTTTCATGTTTCTATTAATTAATAAATATGTTTTTAGTACTAGGGACTTTTAGTCCCTTTACCATAGCAGAGAAATTACCGGGGAAATGTGATCTTTCTTGCGCTTGTTTCAGGCAACAGGCTATAGTATTGTAATTAATGCACTTGTTAAGTTTTATTTACATTTGTATGATAAATTCAGATGAGCACTAAGCCAAAAAGCCACAAGGCCATGGGTGATGGGAAGTGGATGGCCAGGTTGAGAGGCTTTGCCAGCTCTGGCGTTTGGGCTTCTGGAGCAGGCAATCGACCAGCTCCAAGACAGAGGAAGTGGTATGACATTTATAAAAATTACTTATACTTCATGACATTATATGTAGTATGCAGATTGGTTGGCAATGGTGCAAACAATATCAGTGCTTTGACGTTAAAAACTCTTATCTCCTGATCATGAAAATAAATAACCATGGAATAGAAAAATAAGCACACAATGTCAAAAACAATAAATATGTGATTAAATTACATGAAGAATGTTTCTAAATAATGATATGATTAATTAAAGTATTCAGACAAATAAAGAATAAAAGCACATAAAAACAACAGGTTAGAAAGAATCCTCAGATCTTTCACATCTATCTTTTCAGATTGAGAAATGTCCCATGCATGCCCGCGGACAGACCACCCTCTTTGGGGGATCCAGGACCTGCAATTGTGGATTTCACACCACTAAGGTGATATATTTAAAAAGGCATTAATGATAATGCAACAAATATATATTTTTATTAGTGCTGTTATGCTTTTTCACTAAATCTTTTTTTTTTTTTTTGCTCCCGCTGCACCACCACAGTCTGAGGCTTCAGACACAGCTTCTGGCGCCACTGGCCCACAGTCTGAGGTTTAGACACAGCTCATGTCGTCATTGGCCCACAGTCTGAGGCTTCAAACACTGCTCCTGGCACCACTGGTGCACAGTCTGAGGCTTCAGTGCCACGGTCTTTCCTAAGGCCTTCTCTAAGTTTGTCAATGGTGAATATTTTTCTGTGTAATTAATGCTTGCTTAAAACCATTTAGAATGTTTTTGACCGGATGTACACCACTAGCTTCAGAATGTTTCTAGCATAGTCCTGCAGGTTGTAATTTCATTGAATTAGAAAATAATTGTATTGTGTCATTTGTTTCTGTTTGTAGTTCACCAAGTCGCGCTTTGGTGGGTCCCAGTTGTCTACACTGAGGCCCAACCTGGTAGAACGAAGGACCCCAAGCCCCTCTCCTCCATTCACTGTGAGAACCCCTTCTTCATCTCCTCTGAAATCCTCCACCCCTTCTCCATCCCCTGTGAAGTCCTCCACCCCTTCTCCATCCCCTGTGAAATCCTCCACCCTTTCTCCATTCCCCGTGATGTCCTCCACTCTTTCTCCATCCCATGTGAAGTCCTCCACCCCTTCTCCATTCCTTGTGAAGTCCTCCACCCATTCTCTGTCCCCTGTGAAGTCCTCCACCCCTTCTTCATCAACCGTGAGCACCATTACTCCTTCTCCGTCCCCTAGGAAGTCCTCCACCCATTCTCCTTCCTTGACGAAGTCCTCCAGCCCATCTCCATCCACTGTGAGGACTCTCAGTCCTGCGACAGTGTCTGTGAGTATATGAGCACCAACTTATTGAACATTAACGGCTTTATTTATACACAAATTGCCTTCCAAACAGGATCAAACAACTGCTGGGGCCTCAGCTTCGTTCTGGTTGCCAGGTGAACAGAGCAAAACCATCCCTGTGCAGGACCAGAGATGGATTGCCAACACCATATTTCACTCTGGCAAGCTGCGGCCAGATTTACAGCTGTGGTATGAGCCCCCTGGTCCAGCTCTTATTTACCACCAGACACCAACACCTGACAGGTTCTTCACCCACCGGTTAATGGTGTGGATGCCCTACCACCTGTGGAAGGTGAGGTTCTCCTGCCCAACTTGTGGCAAGAATCTGACAGGTTATGGTGTCCACAAGAGGGCTCGAAAGGTCCTGGACATTGACAGATACTACCTGATGTTGACTGAGACACTCAGGTGCACTGTGTGTTCTCTGAACTATCTGTCAACAAGTCAGATTGTCTGCGACCAACTTGACCTGCCACACCAGAAAATGTTCAGGCTGATTCTGACCCGCAAGTAAGTATAGCAGAGTAGAAAATGTGGTAGTTATGTAGACCCAAACCACTGACCCTCCAATAATTACCTGCAATTAATTACAGCAACAATGCGCATTTCAGGTATGTCTGTGACATCCGTGTCATTAGGTTGCTTTGGGACAGGACATTGGGCAACAGTCCGGCTCGACTGGTGAAGCAGCTGAGAGAAAACCATGGGGAGGAATGGCTGAAGAGGTTGGCACACTATCTTGGAGAGTGTGGTGACTTTGTTGATCGACCCAGCCTTTTTCCCGTGGCCTGCCAGGAGCCTCCAGAGCCCATCGACAACCCCACCAGTCGTTGGCTACTCTCAGTGTATGGCAGGGACATCCTCTCCAGGCTAGACCACATTAAGGCCAGCATCACATCCATCTTTGGGACTATATTAAAGGTGGATTCTACCAAACAGGTAATGCATCACTGACTCTGTGTTAGGCTTGAATGTTTTTAAATTCTATAATATTGCCATATTATTATTGTTGGCTGTGATAAAATTCGAACATAAATGCTTTGCTACATTTATAAATTCCAGATCACAAAGAAGCTGGCTGGTCATGGACGGGGGACAGCGCTCTGGTTGACCTCCATTAGCAATGAGATTAGCCAGATTCTGAGCAGTGTCCTGACAGTGCAAGAGGGGCCAGGGCTGGACAGAATGGTGGCTGGTGTCATGGAGCGGTACCGCCAGGGAGCTGTTCCACGCCCAATGCTGCTCTATGTGGAATGTGGCTGCTGCATAAATGAGGGAGTGACCAGTAAGTTGCAAAATAGGTTTGGAGAATGGCCAGATCTTCACATAAGGCTGGACATCTGGCATTTTATGAGGCGGCTGGCTGTGGGCTGCACCACTGATGCCCATCCCTATACCTCACCTTTATCGGATGCCTGTCCGCCTGTATCTTTGAGTGGGATGCAGGAGATCTCAGCCTGTTGCGGCAGGCAAAAAAAACAGCTGATGCAGGAGGGTGTGCCATCTATAAGTGATGACATGGTGGACAAAAGCATCACCAAAAAGGATCTTAGCCGTTACTGCCGCAGGAGGACACGTGGCGAGGAAGACACCATATGCCTGATTGAGAGGCTGCTGCAGGAACTTAGGGGAGCAAATGGGAGGGAGCTTATGGGTGTGCCCTTAATGGATGAGGTGCACATGGAGCACATCTGGCGTGTTCAAAAACGTCATATCAGATGCATCCAGGATGTGCCTGGAGTGCCACTCTATATAGAGGTAGGCACCACCACAAAGTCTGGGGTCATTCTGACAAAGTATCGGTGTGCTAGAGGGTCCACATCCCTGGAGTCTTTTCATTGCCACCTGAACAGGTTCATTCCAGGTTGGCATCTCACATGTGTGAACTTTTAAATAATTTTTAAAATGTAGAAAATTGTGCCTTTTTATTAATTTGCTTTTTTCTGCTAGGAACCAGTGCCAATGCACTGAATTTTCAACTATACCTCCTGGAAGGCCTGAACAGGTGGATGGCTCAGGTGTACCAGGTATGGACAGAGTGGACAGCCTGGCAGAGTATCTTGTGGACCTGAGGAATCAGCCCTCCCTTGTCCTCACCAACTAGCAGGTAAGGAATATAAACCCACTCTTTGTTCACTCTTTAACCTGTCATACTTGCTTACCTTTTGCACATTTTGCTTTCTCATTAGCATGTATTATCTGCTTTTTCTGCTTAGGTGAGCAATATTGTTGCTCTTTGGCAGAACCTGCTGGACTATGACAAGCAGAGGGTGGTGTTTGCAGCCAGGCATCAAGCAAAGCTGGACACAGGGAGGTTTAGGTCCCCGAAGAAGAGGCAGGAGTTTACCCCAGGAGTGGAGAGTTTGAAGAGGCATGCACTGACCACCTCTGCTCCACTTGCAGTGTGGCCAGATTGCTGTCGCTTGGTTGAGACTATTTTTGTCAGGCTCTGTGCCATACATAGATCACCCAAAAAGAAGGGGACCGGCACAGTGTCGAGATGGAATCTCATCCTGGCAGACTACAGAAAAATCAGGCGCAGCATTCTGGCCAATGCTATAGTGATGAAGCAGACTAACCTTCAACTGGTGAATGTGAGTCACACCACCCTGGTACAGTGGCATAATAAAAAAGTTAAAAAGCAGGACACAGCAGTTGTGATGCAGGGGCTGAAACTGCCAAGCCGCTTGTCTGTGGCGGCTGACCCCCTATTGCCTGCCAATTAGCGCCCCCCATCTCCACCACCGGCTCACCAGTACCACTTGCCCAGTAGCACTGTGGGCCAGGCTAAACTAAAAAGAAAAAGGACCATTTTGTCAGACCCACCAGCTTTGCCACCTGCTCAGATGCAGCAAGCCCAACGGCAACTTATTCCTGCTCCACCACCAGGGACTCAACTGGTCATGCTGATGCCAGTGGCCTCACAGGGGTCTATGCTGGCTTCTGCTCCACCGGCTTTTGGGTTTGGCCTCCCTTCTGCCCCTCCTGCCATTCCATCTGCCCCTGGTACTGCTGTCGCTCCCGTTCGTAAATTGACCCGCAAAGTACAGCATAATACATGTAAGAAATGTGGGCAGTTTAGAACAGCGGAGACTGGATACAGCCAGTACAAGGGCATTAAATACTGCCCCTCTGTAGAGGCATTGCCGAAGGAGCAGTGGTTGGAAAGAATTAAAAAAGGAGAAAAATAATAAAAATGTTTCAGAAGACCTGGAAACTTCCTGAAGTGTTTATTTTTAATATTGACATTTAAATATTTTCAGGGGTCTTTTGTTTTACTTGTAGTTTTTTTTACTTTAAATTATAATTTTAAAAAATGTACATTTCTAATTTATTTGTTTTTATCATTTATTTTACAGTTGAAGTTATCTTTGCTTCTTTCATTTTGTGTTGTTATTTATTTTTGTTTAATTTATTTGCACATTTTGTATTATTTTTATTTATTCCAAGAAACATTTATTTATGTAAATTGCTTTATGTGTGTGTTTTTTCTCTTCTTTTGCACTTGTTTGCACTGCTGTTGAGCTATTATATTGTAAATGTAAATAATTGGCTTTGACTAATTTTAAATAAATGTTTGGTCATTTTAACTGTTTCTCTGCTTGTTTCTTTAGTTGGTTGTGTTTTGCTATAGTATATTTCAAAAAATTAAATAGGCACAAAATGAAATAGTCCAGAAAATACTGTTTCAATAAAGAAACTAGTTTGTAGTTTCTCTATACTTAGCAAAATACTTAGCAGAAATGTACTTAAAAGCAAATATATTTAAAATAAAAAGCTAATAAAATATGTAGAATTAATCAAATATTAATAGTACAGAGTAACTTTTTTACCTGTAAATAAAAAATATTTTCCTCTTTCGCCCCTTTTTCTTCTTTTCTTTCTCTTTTTCTTCTCTTTTTTCCTCTCCTCCCTTTCTTCCCCCTCACTTTCCCCTCCGTAACAGACTATTGTTCCCCAACACTCACCAATGTATATAAAGCAGAAATGGGAAAGGGAAGCCAATATAAAAATAACAAATGAGGAATGATTAACTATTTGGTAAACACATATGATCACAATTAATTCAGATTCATGAGGGGAATTTATTTGGAAAAATGTAATCAGGTTCTTTATAACACCTTAAATCAAAGACTTTCAAACTAGAAATCAAAAAATGGTGAATGCTGGAGAAAATGTGGAAATGTATTGGCAGATCATTTCCACATATTTTGGCACTGTAATATTATACACACCTATTGGCAAGATTTAAATAAAGAGATAAATGCAATAATGGGATTGAAACTGGAATGTAATTTTAAAACTGTACCTGGGAATTTACTCTGCAGAAATACCAAAAAATGATGTGTATCTTCTTAACACACTACTAACAACTAGCAAAAAGGCCATTACAAAGAAATGGCTCAAGGAAGATCCTCCATCTGTAGGCGAATGGTATGATATTGTTAAAGAGGTGTATGACGTGGAAGTACTGACATTTACCTTGAGACAACAAGCCTATAAAATGTCTGCATACTGGGGTAAATGGTTGAGAAGAAAAGTATTGTTTTAATTTCACTGTGGTGCTTTTATTTTATATATGTTTGAAGCCTGTTGATCTTTGACACGAAACCCTTAACAAAATTTTATATAGCAACATATTAACGATAAATACGAATGTAAATAAGATTGTATTTGGTGACAATTGTATGTCTTTTTTGTTTCCATGTTCCTTTAAAAATGTCTGTTTGCTTGTTTTTTATTGCTGTTTTGTTTGTTTTGTTCTGAACTGTTTTGAAAAAGGAAAAAAAATGTATCATCATCATCCTGACACAAACTCACAGCGTTCAGCATGTAGTTTTGCTGCTGTTAGATCTAAAACAATGGCTGCCATTCATGTTCATACACTGTAAAAAATCTATAGGCCTGTCTGTCTTTATAAATGTCCTACATTTAACACAGAATTCTGTCCAAAATATATTGACTTTTTTTTCTCTTTTGCTTCAATAAATTCTTATTGTATTTGACTGTATATTATCTCTTTTGAATTAGGCTAGCTGCCTTATTCTCTTCAAAGAGCAGCTCTCATACGGAGTCTGTTATTTCAGTGTTTTTTCCAGGATATTGTGGATATTTCTGGATTCCTTCTTGTCCTCAGCTGATCACATGGAAAATGTGGAATTTGATCATTCAGTTGTTTTTCCCGGTCATTTTATTTATTTAAACTATCACACACTTTTCAAGTGAAGTGGAAAAAGTGTTGCACTTATCTGAAAAATCTGTTTATGTTTTAAATAATGAAGTGTTTTTTTTTTCTTTTAAAGGATTACACGTTTTAAATGAAATAAATAGTTTGAATGATTGTTATATATATCCTAAACACTGTCTGTGTTTGCACCTTTATTAAGTTAAAAAGCATAATATGAATCCACTGAAACAGAACTCTGTGACACTGGGTCATTTCTGCAACTTTTTAATAAGAATATGAAATAACAGCACAGTTGAAGACTGTATATATAATAGTAATATCAAATAATAACTACACTAAAGAAAATAAACAACTTCCAGTACATACAAGTGCAAACAAATGAACAAAATCTGAACATTAATCAAACAACATAAAGACAACATAGGTAATGTCTTAAATTAAAAATGGCGGTGAATCCTAGGATGAATATGCTATTGCTTGCTTGAAGAATTAACATGCCTGGTTAATTCTCGGCAGTGAGGTCCATGGCTTTTCTTGAGGTTGAAATTAAGGGTGGGTGGGAGGGAGGGTTACGAGCAGCTTCAGCATACTTACCAGGCTGTAATTCCACATGTGTTGCAAAGAATCCAGAGAGAGGAGAGAATATGGACTAGCCTACTCACACTCTCACTATTGCATAAAGGAAGCTTATGAGAAAAAAAGAGTGAAAAAAGACAAGTCAGTAAGAGAAAATACAGTTCTCTGGAAGTAAAGGTGAATGGTTTGTAAGACCCACTCATTCAGCCTATTACAACCAAGTCTCTATTTAGAGAGAAGTGTTGGTGCTTGACATTGCAGGAAGAATCCTTCAGGGTGAGAAGAGCAGTGATGGTTGTCCAGAGTCCAGAGAGAGAGGAGAGAATATGGCCACAGGTGGAAACTTGGAGTTGGACATGCTAGAAGTGAGTGAGAATGGGGGATGGAAAGATGTTCTTTCACATCCAGTCCAATTCCAGCCCTTTCCCGGCAAAAGATCTCCTCTTTGAGCCATAATTATAGAGTAACTCCTCATCACTCAAAATGTCTTTTGTAGCAATGAAGAGAATGATGTCTCTATCATAAAGCACATACAGCCTGGGCCGGATATTGGCTCTTTTGCTGGAGTGACGTATCAGGCGTCCGTAATTGAACTTCATGGGATGGCACTGGCAACTTTCTTCATGTGCGTCAATGCACATGGCTTCATGTTGCTTGTTCTTATAAAAAAACAAATGTCCAGGTCTAATGCCGCTGGTCGAAACAATTGCCATCCCATCTTCATGGGTAACCAGCTGGCCGTGGTATTCACAGACAACCTCCCCAATTTGAAAGGGTTTTTTGGTGAAAACACCATCACCCTTGTCAGGGACGGGTCTGACAGTCAGTCCTTTCCAGCATTGAGACGAAATCATTTTATGCACAAAGCTGCTGTCGATGACCGAGTCCAACCTGGCAACAGGCTTCCACTGCTTCAGAACCACTGAAGCCTGTGGGACATTTGACGTCCACCCTTGTTTGTCCATCCAGCGGTTTATTTTGGACTCTGATGGCTGCTGTCCAGCAAAATGTTCTAGAAACACAAAACACATCAGTATTTGGCTATTCTCACTCAATTTCCCTGTTTGTGTCATTAATCATCTGTATACTCACCAAGAGCATGCTGTTCACGCAGCTTAAGCTGCTCGCTACACCAGCGGTCATAGCAGTGCCTCTCATGTTCTGAGCCACACAGCTCATTCCTGCGTGCCCTTTTTGGAGGAGGCCCCTCCAGAGTCACTGGACAGAACTGCTCAAGAGTTTTGTAGGCTGTCTCTTCGTCCACCCTTGTCTCTTGGCTGGAAGCTCTACTGGACCTTTGTCTATAAGATCACAAAAAATAAATATTAAAGGAAGGAATGGCAAGGCTGTGGGTTGCAAATTTAAGAATAAGGATCATTGTTGTTAGATTCTTACCGTGTTTTTCCAGCAAGCTGATCTAGCACACTTAGAGCCAGAAATGCATCTGAAGACGTTCTCCTCATGTTGTTCCTTTCAGCTGTTTCTGGCATGTGCCCAAACAGCCGTGCCAACACATTTCTCTCCACTTCTGACTTCAGGTTTTGTGCTGCTGCCTCAAACGCTCTCTGGGCATCACCAAAGGTCACACTAGGGAGACTGTATCTGAAACACAAGGCAACGTAAGAATGCAAAAATTGGACGGATGAACACGTAGAGTTAAAGACAGGTGTAATGTTGCTTACTTGTCATGTAGTCTTTTTAAGTCATTCGAGGGATTATAAATCGATCTCCCACTACTTGATACAAAAAATGAATCAACTGCCACATCGTCGCCGGTGCGGTTTTCTTGTAGCATTACTGGCCGCACCTCATTGAAGTACAAGTCAAACCACTAGTTAGAGAAAGGGTCAAAAATAAGTATGACTTAACCACAATATATTTATTGCTGTTATGATTTAAAGTACAATATAAACTTACAAGTTCCTGTTCGTGTGACAACGGTACTTTGTGCTCCTTCACTGCAACACAGACACCATTCTCTATCCGGCTTCTCCCCTCCCAATCCTCAACCTGCAAACAGACAGTTTTGCACATTGATGAAGCATAGGTCAAAAGAAGAGAAGGGAGGGAAAAACAAACACTTACAGTCATCTGTGTCACTACACTAGGTCGCTGAAGTAGCTTCAGCATGATAATAGCCTCCAGGTAGTACAGGACGAGCAGCCGTTCATTTTTAGTCAAACAGTCCCCTGTGATGGCTCCTGGATCCTGCATTTTACACATCACGGCCTGGAAATCTTTGAATGCAGCCTCCAAAACAGCAAGGCAGTCCTTTGGCAAAATTTCTTTGCCATTCCCAAGCTCTGATTTTTTCCCTGTGACCTCCGTGCTTACTTTTTTGGACATAGCACTCTCTATTTCATACAGCACATCCAAAAAACTCTCACAGTCCTGGAACAGAGATGGATTGTTGTGGCGAATGTCTGTGGGGGTAATAATGTATTTCATGAACCTTGAAAAGAGATCAAAATTAGGTTGTTACAGTCAGAACACAGCACAGCTGACATGATTAGTTAACACGTACATGGCAAACTTGTGGTTGTTCCACATTACCGACCTCTTGAGACTCTTCCAGTAGTTGAACACTGTCCATTTTGAGAGCTTTGTATCTGACAAGATGTTAAAGTACTCTCGCACTTTCTCCACCTGACGAACAAACATCAAGTTTGGCTCAGTGGAATCCATGTAATGTAAGAACCTGGACACTGTTTCCACCTGAAATGACACATTTCACAATTAAATAAACTCTACTGCATAAAACAAGACATGCATGTACATTTTTTTGCATGTATACCTTCACTCATTTAATTAACTTACTACTTGTTTGCTGTTTTTATGTCCTAGGTCAATGTGCAGGTCCTTATTAAATCCTGCTAGAAGGGGGTGGTCAATGGAGTGCTTATTGTAAAAGCCTTTTTTGACCATTTCCACCCTCACGGAAGAGGTCCACTTCGGTCCAACAGTGCTGAAATAAAAACAATAAACAGCAGGTGATCAAAACGACTCTGTACATGAAAGAGAAATCCTATCAACAGTGTACATTTAATTTTTGGGAATGCCGATGTGAAACTGTACCTCTGATAGTACTCTCCAGAGCTCTCGTCAGATAAGGGCTCATTTGGAGGCTCAACTGGACCTTCTCCAGAGCTTTGAGACACAGAAGATGTAGTCGATTGAGCTGGTTCCGGGAGGAGTGAAGGTAAGTTATTAATGACCAACCCCCTTGACTGCATCTCCGCAATCATCCTAAAACAAGGAACATAAAATAAGGTCAAATAAACAATACCAAAAATGCAGAATTATTAATGTGTAGATGTTTGATTTGAAGCCAGATACATCAAATCAGAGAAGTTACAAACCTGTCCAGAGGATTAGTAGAGTCCAATATGTCACGAATTTCTCCAAACTCCCAGAAACGTCCTCTGTGGCAGAATTCAGACAACTCCTTCTTGGCCTCTATGACGACAGCCTGGATCTCTGCCTTTGTGCTGTTCCTCATACACACCTCCCTGAGATGCCCAGGAAGAGAGTGAGGAGCCTTTTTGCACACAGGGCAGAGGAAAAACATGCTGCGGTGAAAGGATCTGTGTGGATAATAAAACAACATGTTATAGAATGAAAAGACCAAGAGCAGCTTTGTGAAGGTTTGGGGTTTACTGCAGCCCACCCCAACTCCAGGTACAGGAACAAAGGAATGAGCTTTTTTATTTAAAGATAAAACCTAAAATAAAAATATATTTAATTTTCAGTAATAATCGATTATATGGTTTTATATATATTTGTGTGTGTGTGTAATTTTAAATAAGACAATTAAATGAAAAAATAAAAAGCTCATCAATAAAATTGTTTATCCATTTGCTTTATAAGTTTGTGTTGTTAAAACCTCCTGAAAGAGCATGAAGAAGATATAAACAGTCTTACAGTGAATAGTGATTACTGATGAAGTATATAATTATAAGAGTATGTGTCAGGGTCTTGAAATTCAAATAAAAAAAAGAGACTTGTAACACATTTAAGAGTAGATTTATACTTAGTTTGGCTATAGATACAATAAATAAAATAGAATATTTGATTTTCTGATAGATGTCTGCTCCAGGATAGAGGAACACATATCCTTTCTTATGTCTTATGATTATTAATAAAGTTGAATGGTTAAGAGTCTAGATCATATGATGACCTCAGTGTCATCCCTCTTCAGAGTAAATCTGGAGTAATATGTGCATGATTGTTTTTTTGTATGCCAAATGATTTGTTTCCTCCGTGCTGCCTGTGATGCATCTTATCAATGTTTATTAAAAACAAGTTATGTAATATCAATTGTTTCATACCTTTGACCTTAATAAAAATTCAGATTTGGACCTTTTATTACAGACATTGAGAACCCCTGTTTAGGCTATCACTAACAGGCGGACCCAGATCATCAGCCTAGAAATCTGCACTGGACAGTTTTTTTCAGTCTCATTCCTGCTGGGTTTTATTTCGCACCCAATCGCCCCCACTATTTATTCACTCTGTTTATTTGGAACAAATTTCTTCTCACTGTTAATTCCCTGTTAAGACAAGAGCGAAGCCGAATGGTCTCTCTTTGCTGAACCTTTATGTTCTGTGCAGATCTGGGTATGAATATGGTTTCATTCACTGGGGCTGATAACAGAGTTCTCTGGAATTAATGTTAATTAAAATTAATTGTTGCCTTGGTAATACAAGCGTAATCTAAACAGAAGAAATGTGAGAAAGTGGCATGAGAATAATGTCAGATGTGTGGGTCTTGTAAAATAATAAAAGTTCTACATATATTCACCTCTTTTCAACAAGGCATTTTGTAAAAGTTTAAAAATCAAAAGTTAATCAAAAGTTTAAAATATTAATTTAACAGTTTAATTGTTAATTGAAATTTGTATTTGAGTTATTATTTTTATTACTATTATTTTCAATTTTTTTTTACTTTGGTGGCACCATGGCTCAGTGCTTAGCATTGTTGCCTCACAGCAAGAAGGTCACTGGTTCAAGTCCCGACTGGGCCAGGAGTGTTTCTGTGTAGAATTTGCATATTCTTCCCGTGTTGGCCTGGGTTTCCTCCGGGGGCTCCGGTTTCCGCCACAGTCCAAACACATGCGCTTCAGGGGAATTGAATTTACTAAAATGTCCAAGATTTGTGAGTGCGTCTGTGAATGAGAGTGAATGAGCTGCGGCTGGAAGGGCATCCGCTGCGTAAAACATATGTTGGTCGTTCATTCCACTGTGGCGACCCCTGATAAATAAGGGACTAAGCTAAAAGAAAATTAATGAGTGAGTTTTATGACTGTGTGAACTCGGCCGGACTCGACTTGGATGTTAAGGACTCGGACTTAAGTCCAACTCGACCCCTTTTGGACTCGACTGGTTAAGGACTTGGTCTTGACTTGGACTAGACAAAGGTGGACTTGACCCCAACTCTAGCAAATTCCATCAGGTCACAAATTCCCCGCTCACACCATTTAAATACGCCCCAATCTGGAATAATCCTGATTTCCTAGCTAACAAGTAGCCACTGAACTTTCGCACATGGGCAGATAAGGGAATCACACAACTTCAGCATATCTTTAATAATAATAACCTGGCACCATTTTCCCATATATACCAGACATACAGCATTGGGAGTAATTGCTTCTTGGAATATTTACAAATCAAATCATCAATTAAATCAAAATTACTTAACCAATCAATCTTTCCCACTGTTTCCGGTCTAAGCTGCAGTCATTGTCGAGTTATTATGGGTTTTACACATCAGTATCTGCTTTTAACTCAAAAGAGCTTCAGCCAATAACAGGGGACACAGGGAACAACTCCAAAGCTGTTTCAGCATTTGTATTTTCAAGTTTGTCAGATTTGACAAGCATTTAGTTTGTCCAATAATACAACACTGTAGCGGTGTAACAGTAGTAGTAGCAATAGGTTGATAACCTTAGAAAAGGAACAAAATATATAAAATATACATTATTACCAATACTGGCTTAAACAGAACACAATATAATGTAAATAAAGACATTTACTTTACAAACTTTGTCTCAGTGTGCGATAATTTGCATATTCAAGTAATATTTCCAGTATTAATGCAAGCATTTCACTTTACATGAACTATTTAAACAAATGAACAGTATAATTAACTGAATATTGTGCACAAAATACTATAATGCACAAAATAATCAACTACAGTGCAACAAAATAGCAGTTCTGTTTTATATTGCACATAATTATGGATAAGGCGATGCATATGACAGTCCTTTATAATTAGAAAAAGTCATTTCTCATACCATCAGTGTCCCTGAGATGACCAAGTGCTGATGTGCTTCCCCTTTCTCACTCACTGCAGCTTTAAACTTTATGCGTGCGATCGTGAGTGTTTATTAATGCAGCGATGGCGTTCTCCAGCTTTCAGCGCTTGTCTGCATGCGTCTGCCATGTGAGTTTTCCGTCTTCTGCGTTGACTCGGCACTTTCCGTATCTCCTCGGCAAGCTCCGTCAGCCAATTGCCTCCGCCAAATACTTTCAGTTTTGATAGTTCCGCCTAATTCCTTAATGCATTGATAAATTTTTTTCTTCTTTTTTTATTGTTGCAAAAAAGTTTACATCACAAAAAAGGGAACAATGAACATCGCAAGGCATGTTTATCATTAAAAAGAAAAAAAAATGTAATTGTTATAACTGCAACACGGAGCGGTACAAAAGACCTACATCAAAGGAAAAAACAAAACATTATAACAATAAATATTCTGAAAATGAAGTACAGAGAGCTTAATGCATTGATTAATAGAAAGTGCAAATCCGCGATTTGACTTTACAGTCATGCTGGGCTTTTCCAACCATAGACTTCCATTCATACGCATGCGAATGAATCAGACCGGAAACGCAGGGTCATGCATTAAGTTTCGCAGTTTACTGCAGTGCAAAGTTCAAGCTTTATGAACTCTGACCAACGAAATGGCATCACTGGGGGATACTATAAGTCTGTAAAAATGAAATATCTGGTTAAATATTTTATTATAAAAAAAAAAGGTATTGTGAAAAGTACAGAGAGCCAGGAGTGACACTTTAAAATAAAATTTAAAATGATTTAATCATTTAAACAAAAGTAAAATCACACTTAAATCTGTAAATAATTATTGGATAACACGTTATTTTGATGGTCCATTTGAGTATTAGTAGACTGTCTGCTTAATATCTGTTAATTAGGGGTGTAACGATTTATCGTGGTACGATTTATTGCGATGCAAAAATGTCACAATATGCATCGTGGCGTTATGATGATTTTATTACGATATGACGTCCGTTTTCTCATAAGTGAGCTGCTGTTACATGTGAGCTCCGATTGCTTGAACTAGCAGCAGTAACGTTGCCAGGTCAAGATGAGTGGAGTTGAAATACAGGATGGCCCATCCTCTCAAAGTCAGACGTCTGGAAACATTTCGGTTTTACCGTCCCCACCCAGCAAAAAGTCGTCGAAAAGACGTTGAAAAGATGACATTGTCAAACGTCCAAACAACGTGGAAAACAGGTGGGAAAGTGAAAGACGAAACGACGTCTTTTTTACGTCGTCGAAAATACGTCAATTTTAAGTCGAAATTTGGTTCTGAGAAAGACCTTTATAAACGTTTTAGAACATTTTTACATAATTCATAAATTAAACATTTTGTTAAAAAATATTTATTAGGCTAATGTTTGCTCTCAAAATAGTACAGCAGACAAAAGTAATGACAAAGCATGCATTGGTCAAATTAACATTAACACAACAACAACAACTACAAAAAAGCATCAGATTAGTGTTTTCAGCTCTGCGTCTGCCACCGGCAGACCATACAGGTGGTCTCTCACGGCCCTGTAAATGATGTGGCTGTTGTGTCGCACATTTTGGCTGCAACTGCAATAACAAAGAAAAATTCTGTTTTAGTTGATATAGTACGCATCCTTACGGTCACATCTGTTTTCTGATGTGTTATTTTAAGAAAGTCTTGTTTTTAAATTAACGTGACCTTCCAATAATAAATGCTATTTTGACTGCATGACACACGTTTTTGTATAAGGACACATTACAGTTCATTTAACCATACTTTATAATGTATTATTTATTTTAAAAAGTAGACAGAGATGGCGAAAGTACACACGTCCTACTCAAGATGAAGTGATACTGATGCTTAAAACGACTCTGGTAAAAGTGGAAGTAGCCTACTGACTGCACTTTTGTAGTCAAAGTAAATAGTATGGCCTCAAACACGTAATAAAACGTTTCTATTACTACCTGTTTTTCACGCTGGTAACTAGACTCACATCACACAGTACATGGATACGTTTATACAAAGTAACATGCATTTCTAATTTTGATGTTACATAGTTGCCAATTGTCAGCTGGATAGCCAAGCATCACTCAACAACATGCTCAAAAAGTCACTCCGTACCATCAGCCTGACACAAGCTCAGCATTCAACAGTTTTTGTCACGTGTAAATAAAAGTACAGAGAAGGATCCAATATGCAAGTGAAATTTTAATTAACACTGTCAGAATGAGCCAACAGGGCTACAAATGGAGGGTGAGGACACTGTGATACTGGGGCAGGAACAGAAGGGCGAAACGAGGTCCAACAGTCACTCCTCTAGTCCTGAGCACAATACAGATTCACATAAGCAAACACAACGAACTGACAAAAAGACATAGAAACGTAGCCCAGATATAGGCTCAATAATGAACCTCAGCTGGTGATCAAATCAAACAGCTGAGTGCCATCATAACACGTGACAAATACACGTGGAAAAACAAACAACACAAACCCATGTGACAAAACAGATACTCCAGAAAGCGCACAAACCTGCAACCGTGACAGTTTTGCTGCTTTTCAAACAAGAACACCTGCCATTCGTGTTAATACGCTCTAAAAATAATAGTACATTTTAAATGTAAATTATAATAGTTTAAATGTATACATTTATTCTATAAAAACATTTTGCATGATCTTTTTTTCACGTGCAATTTCCTGATCCTATGCATTATAATCTTATTAACTGGTGTAAACAGTCAATCAGCCGACTCCCTGTTGTAATCATCTAATTAGCCATTTTGCCTTCATAAAAATGGGTGTGAGAAGTTTTTTGCGTTACCTCAGCAAAGTTCCCTCGCAAAGATGTTTTCCACAAACACTGCATGTTCACTTAATGTTTTCACACGCACAGGACAGTCTTGTAAGCCTAATTATTATTGATTCTTTTTTTACATTAAACGCATAATAATTAAGTGCAAAAAGAACAGCCGATCACTGCGGGTGCCGCGGTGGTTGCTTTGTTTCTCTGCTGTTGGCTTGTCAGTGGCGCGGCATTGATCACTTTTGTGTTAATAAAAAATAAGATAGCCTAATTTAGTAATTTAATGTAATATATAGCTATTAATCAGTGTAATTTATAAATTCATAAATTATTTAGTGCTTTTTCGATTTAGGCATATAGCCCGAGTATCAGGCATGGCGCTACGGGGGGCAAAGGGGGGCCTCAGAAAGAATTTGTTTGTTTACTGTTTGTTTACTCAAAACTGAAAATTCTTTTTATCATTAATTACTAACACTCTAGTCATTCCAACCTTCAGAACACATATTTAGATATTTTATCATATGAAATAGAATTAAATAGAATATGAAATAATTAAATTATGAAAATTGTGAGATTAAAGCTAGGCATATAGTGCAGAAATCTAGGGTGCGTTTCCCAAAACCATCGTTAGCCAACTAAGGTCGCAAGATTTTTCATTTCCTAATATATAATAAATATTAAATTTCATTTGATAATAAATCGCCTAGTATTTATTTATTCATATGATTTATATATGATATTAGAATAGGTGTTAGCTTTTGTAAGTGATTTGTTTTAGAATAAGATATGTCATTCTCAATAAAATTTGTAAAGAAAACGCAGTCTCTATATGTGCCATTTACATATATTTCAGTAAATATAGAAAACGAGTGCATGTTTTAACCAAAAATAATATTGGATTTTATTTAAATACGTGTTTGTGTAAAACAATATAATTTGCACAAAGAAATGATGGGGTTCTTCTGTAAAGAAGTAGTTCCTCTGCCCCGTTTAGAGCAACACAATCTCACGGCAATTCGTAACTTTTTGATTTAGTGGCTAATTCGTACGAACTCGTAGGATCTAATTCGTACATTTTAGTACGATTTGCTCATCCCCCAATGACGGTTGGGTTTAGGGGTGGGGTTAGGTGCCACGCCTCCTTTTTAAAATCCTACAATTTCGTACCAAACCTTTTTATGAATGTTTACTTTTCCCCTTTTATGAAAACGACAGTATATGGAGCAATTAAATATTGGCGCTGACTTTCATTAGACAATTTATCTGATGCAAAAATATATATAAATAAATAAAATAAGGATGCTAGCCTTCTGTAATTCAGAAGACCACAATAAGCTATTTTGGATATTTGAAGCATGGATATTAAAGATATCATTAGGGATATATGGTCAGCTAAAGTTCTAAAGAAACTTTTTAAAGGTAAACCCCAATTTCAAGTATTTTTATTATAAAGCACTAATTTAGGAAGTATTGCAAATGTTTTGTTTTGCTGGTTGTTTGAACTTTAAAGTTCATATAATTACTTTTGTATAGCAAGCCTATTTCAATAAAATAGAAAAAAATATATAATAATCAAATGTAAATTAAACGGTGTAAAATTAGATAATAAATTATTAATAATAATAACAATAATAATAATAATAACAATTAAAAATGTGTGTGTGTGTGTGTATATATATATATATATATATATATATATATATATATATATATATATATATATATATATATATATATATATATATATTGTGAGGTAAAAAAAAATAAAAGGGGGGCCCTTGGATTTGGTATAGCCCCAGGGCCCAATGTGTTCTTAATCCGGCCCTGGTTTGGGGAAACATTCGTCACTACGTCGTTCTTTTCCCAAACGATGCATCGTACCATGATAGTTCAGCCGTGAGTTACGTCGTTGTTCGGGAAACGCACCCCTGGTCAGGTGCGCCCGTAAATAGCCTTTAAAACGCGCACACGGCAGCGGAGGCGCACAACTCACACAGGAGAAAACTGGATTAAGGAATGACATGAGACAAGAAGCCTAATTCATTACATGTTTTGGTTAACTAATTCTTTAAATACAACTCTAAATTAAATTAATAAGAGGGAATACGAAACTGCCTGTCATTTTCACATTAGTTTTTCAGTTATGGGATTTGTAACCTTATTAAAATGTTTAGTTCACTGCACAGTCCAAAGTAGTCTACACTGTAATTAATATTTTAATTTATTATATTCATAATTATTATTAGTATTATTTAAATTAAGCTAAAATTTACAAAATGAATGTTTGCCTTCATTTTGATATCGCTAAAGCTTTTTTTTTACAGTTGTGTAAAGAATCATTATGCAGCAGCAGTCAAGTTAGGACCCTTAAATGCCTTTTGCGTTAAAAAGATGATCGGCCTGCGAAGTCAAGTTTACAGTCATAAATGAAATAGGTATAGTGCTTGAGTAAGTGGATTTGCGGTTGTGTTGGCGGATCCACCTCCCACATGTAGCTAGGCTGAATTAGGCTTAGCACGCTATAGTTCAGCGGTGAGTTACATCGTTGTTTGAGAAACGCACCCCTGGTGTGTTATGAATTGCATGTTTTAAATGACAGCGATGCTACATTTAGTTTTTATTGTACAATATACATCATAACCCAGTACACAGTAAACTAAGATTTTTTGAATGGCTTGCCTATTGGCGGCGTAACCGTTAAGCTTAAATAGGCTGAGCATATGTTTATTAATATTAAAACACATTAATACAAACTAGCCACCCTTTGATTTTTTTCGTTTCCGTGTATTTTTATCAAATGAAAAATGCAATGAATTGTTTATTTTGGTTTTCATTTTATTAGGATTAATATAATTATTAGGCGACACAACTTCTACATAACACTGGCTCTTGCGTTTTACAGATAGAAAGACGTTTTTGGCTCAAAGACATTTATGCCTGTTAATTTCAGTGCTCTATTTCAATAGATTTCGCAAAGGCTCCAGCTATTCTGTCAGCTGGTACCAGCCTCAGTTTTGCGACTGTGTGGCGTCTGTATCAAGTGTCTGGATGACAGCGAGAGGGAGCGAGATGAGATCAGACCTCAGATTTGATGTGTAGCCTCACGTCACAGTTTCTTTACTGCATATTTGGAATATTGGCTCATCTAAATTAACATTTTTTATTCGATTAAAAGCCGAAATATTGCTAGAGACAAAGCAACTTTCTGTTCAGTGATAACATATGCGCACACACAGGATACAAAAGAAGCTTAACTTCGGAAAAAGTGATCACTGCCGCGATGGTTGCTTTGTTTCTCTGCAGTTGGCCTATTAATAGCGCGGCATTGCTAAATCACTCTTTTTAATAATAAATAAGATTATTTAATAATAATAATGAATAAGATTAATAATAAATAAGAATATTTATTATTAAACATTGTAAGATGATGGTCGCGTGATTTTTAAAATGAGAGTATGCGTTGCGGATTTATGGCTATTAATCTTAACCCGCAACCCACCCATAGTTAAACATCAAGTATGTGCGTTAAAGGTGCATGTATAAATTAGTCGTGTTGCCTTCAGATGCTGCCACCTTTGTCAGGCAAAGTTTGCAGATTGCCTCATTAAAGTTTTCAGGTTCTCTTTTTGCATTTGGTTTGAACCCAAAATATTGCCAAACAGGCGCTTTCGCATTACGTTTTGACACTAAATCGTCCGCCAATCTCTTTTTGTAAATTCGACTCCTCTCTTCTCCTCACGTGATAAATGAAATATGATACAATGTATTGTTTGGGGAAAGAACTATGACGAATGTTTCCCAAAACGCAGTTTCTCTGTCACAGATCCATCGCTTGAACCACGTTATAACGTAAAAGGCCCATAATGAAGTTCTAAACGGAGTGGAGAAACTACTTTTTTAGAGAACCCCATCATTTATTTGTGCAAATAATATTGTTTTACACGCACACGCATTTAAAATATAGATTTAATATTTAATATTAGTTGTGCTAAAAACATGCACTCGCTTTCCATATTAACTGAAATATATGTTAATGCCACATATAGAGCCTATGTTTCCTTTACTAATATTATTGAGAATATGACATATCCTATTCTAAAACAAATCACTTACAAAAGCTAACACGTATTCTATCATATATAAATCATATTTATAATGAGGCTATTTATTATAAAATTAATTTATTATATATTAGGAAATGAAAAAAAATCCTAATTTAATCATATTATTAATAATACTAATGATGATCATGATGGGGATGATGATGTCTGAAAGATAACATTATTCGTGTGAAAAAAATTATATATATATATATATGTATATGTATGTGTATATATATATATATGTATGTATATATATATATACACATACATACATATATATATATATATATATATATATATATATACATACATACACACACAACATTTTAATTCAAGCAATTAACAATAGTATGGTTCAAAAACATATTTTTACTATAGTTTTTTCATGTGAGTATTTTACAGTAGTTACGTCAATGGCAGGTTCATTTCAGTTCAGTAGAAAACTCTGTCCTCTTCATAATATTTCTATTTATTTCTCCTTTGTATTATAGTATCAATTAAAAAAATATGGACTTTCCTTTATGTCTCCCATTCATTTTTTTTACATCCTGCTCTCCATCTTAATTTTATGAGTCACCAGAATCACGTGATTGCACCCAAAGTTCTGCTGATAAAAATATTTAATCTTTTTGCAAGCATTCACTTTAATAAGTCAATAACAGATTATTAATATCTATTTAAAGATAATTCCACCAAGCTCCTACCAGAATGCTAAAAACATGATGGTTTTGATTTCTACAACTAACAATCTCACTAATAGAGCATGTGCTGGCTACTGACAATTTGTGAAGGTAAAAATTAAAATAAGTACTGTTCAATAACACTGTTTTTACTATTACGGTTTAAGTATAATTTAATAAGACTCTCAATTTATGAATAGTTAACTGGTAATCTGGAACCTTCAACCTTTATTAAAATATGAATTGTTAAATAAAGTTATATTACTCTATAAAAAGAGTAAATATATGGACGACTACTATACATGTGTCTTCTTTTGACACATAATTTTAAACGTGTGGCTAAAAACGTATCTTAATAAGTGGCTTAAAATTATCTTTTATATTTTTTTGGTGGGCCAGAGAAAAAGTTGGCAGGACAAGTAAAAATCTTTTCCGCTGGCCACACCATGCCATTAGAAAAAATCTTAAGTGATGAGCCCTGTTGGGTAATTCTCATTCTCATTAAAATTCAAATGTGCATTGTTTTGTGACAATTACTTTAGATTTTTTTTTATAAAAATGTATTTAATACAGCCATAAAAAAATGGCTAAAAGATTGTAAATACACTGTACTGTAAGCACAAGTTTGGTGTGTTTGAGAGAGAGAAGAAAAAAGATTTCCAACTCCTAAAAACAAACTTTCTCAGACTTCAAATATACTGGTCACTAACAAAAACTTCAGTCATGGGTGCTGTTGTTTTACTACAGTAATACCTTCAGAGTCTGCGACGCAGTGGCGCAGTAGGTAGTGCTGTCACCTCACAGCAAGAATGTCGCTGGTTCGAGCCTTGGCTGGGTCAGTTGGCGTCTCTGTGCATGTTCTCCCTGTGTTTACATGGGTTTCCTCCAGGTGCTCCGGGTTTCCCCACTGTCCAAAGACATGCGGTACAGGTGAATTGGGTAGGCTAAAATTGTCTGTAGTGAATGAGTGTGTGTGGATGTTTCCCAGAGATGGGTTGAGGCTGGAAGGGCATCCGCTGCATAAAAAGGTTCATTCCGCTGTGGTGACCCCAGATTAATAAAGGGACTAAGCCGAAAAGAAAATGAATGAATGAATGAATGAATACCTTCAGAGAACATAGTAGTCAGTGATCCACATAAGCAGAGAGATTAGTGTGGTGCAGTCAGAACTGAAACAGAAGTCTGTCCAGGCTGACACAGGTTAATGATCTTGATGTTTTCAATTGAAGATTCCAGCGAAACTGCCATTAAAAAGTTATAAGAAAAATAACTTAGCATGACATCTCACCTGGTATCTACTATTACAAAGTACAATTCCAATGTAAATTATATGTTTAATCCACAGTATTTGTACCATAAAATAGCCACAATTTTGACTCCTCACTCAGAATATTAAGTTACATGGTATTTTGTGAGAAATACAATTATCTTGTTTGGAGTTCATTTCCTTGTGAAGTTATAAAAAGCTTAATGATATAATTTTTTAATGAATGCGTTTACAAACATTTTTTATCTTTTATGAGTAAACTGCAGTAACGTGAATCGAAAGGGAAGGATGTAGACAAAATGAATTTTAATAAACAGGAAAAAAAAAAAAAACGTACACCAGAACCTAGCACAACAATCAGAAAAAAAAACAGACAAGCATGGTTTGTGAACAAAGGAAATCAGGAACAGAACGAAACCACAAATAATTAGCTTGACTAGCGACATGTCGGGTGGACAACTTACGAAATGGCAAAGCTTCCCCATTCAAGGCTGTGGAGCGTCTCTGGCGAGGAGTTCATCACTAAATGTAGAAACAGAGCAACAAAACCGTTAACCGACAGCGATTCACTTTGTTAGCATTATTACAAGTTAAAAAATGTTAGCTCGAAGTACCGTTAATGCTATTTGCGAAGCGTTTCTCATAACGTTAGCCTTTAACGATAGCCGGGGCAGGAGCATCTTTTTATGCTAATTCAGATTTTACAGATATTCTTATATTTTTACACAGGTTAAAAAGCAATGAAGACATAAAATGAAGTAATTTTGTTGAAATCGCCAAATAAATAACCAAAACAGCTATTATTTACCTTCATAGATTAGCTGCTGTCAATGACCTCGTCACTATACAGGGCGACATAAAAACGTATAAAGTGATTAAGTGTTCATTAAAAATAATAAAAATGTAAAACGTTACACATCTAAAGTTCCATTTAACATAAATTATAAGTAAAACGACTAATGAAACATGTGAAACGTCGAATATAACGTACTTACCTTCAGATTACCGTTCCGCCCGTTGCTTTGTGTCCGTTATTTATTTCAAATGATGAGCACGCGCAAGTCCGCTGACTCGCGCAGAGGAGTTCCTGGCTGTGTGCTATTGCCACTTATCCCCCATATGTTCTATTCATTTAGAACATTCTAACATTCAAAGTTGGAATTATTGAAAATTAAAAAAAGCATTAAAGATCATCTCTAGGTGTAATTTGCTTTCAAACTATTTTTACAATTCAGTTTTAGCGATCTTCATGTTTACAATTGTGTTCCCTTCGCAGTGCACTTTAAAAACATTGATGTCATTTTGAACACCGCCTCATGGCAAAGCTATAGGTGACCTATTATTAAAAAAAGGGACTTTATGTTACATCTCCAAAGCTTGCGAAAACAAAAAGCATATGTTAATTCTTTTAACTTATAGTGGGTTATTTATTACCTGTACTGTATGTGACATTTCTGCTGTGGTTTACATGTGTTAAATTAAAAAAAGTAGACTTTAAAAAAACCTACTTAATAATAGTAATAATAATAATAATAATAATAATAATAATAATAATAATAATTATTATTATTATTATTATTATTATTATCATCATCATCATCATATTATTATTATTATTATTATTAAAGTATGATTTTTTCATTTCTTATAAATAATAAATATTAATTTATGATTTCTTACTAACAAGATTGAAACATAAAACAAAAAGGCATTATAAAGTGTATTACCATTTCGTTTTTTTTCTACCCTATTTTATTTAATCTGTTTTTACGTTGATGGACTTGAAATCTTAATTTACATTATTTGTTACAATATTTGTAGGAATCTTTTGCTTTATTAACAAATCGACTTAGGCTACCTGAAAAATATTTACATCAGTGCATCAGCAGGGAAAATACTGAAGGAGTTAACAACAGTAGTAATTTGTTTGGCATAATTTAAATGTAATGGCACTAAATCGCTATCTATATATTTAGCATTCTATATTGGACTGGAAAGAAAGCAATAGATGTAAAACATTTTGTGAGGAACTTGTAATTCTTCATGACCATTTGTTCAAGTACTGGGCTAAATATGGACCAAATCCGACGGGCAAAACAACCACGTCGATATTTGGTCTATGTTTGGACCAAATCCGACGGGCAAAACAAAGACCACGTCGATATTTGGTCTATGTTGGACCAAATCCGCCGGGCAAAACAACCACGTCGATATTTGGTCTATTTTTGGACCAAATCCGACGGGCTAAACAAAGACCACGTCGATATTTGGTCTATGTTGGACCAAATCCGCCGGGCAAAACAACCACGTTGATATTTGGTCTATGTTTGGACCAAATCCAACGGGCAAAACAAAGACCACGTCGATATTTGGTTTATGTTTAGACCAAATCCGACGGGCAACACAATCACTTCGATATTTGGTCTATTTTTGGACCAAATCCGACGGGCAAAACAAAGACCACGTCGATATTTGGTCTATGTTTGGACCAAATCCGACGGACCAAATACAGACCAATTTTCGACGTCGATATTTCGGCTAAATTAAGTCTATGATGGGCCGACTTGATTTAGCCCAAAAAACGACGTCGAAATGACGTCTCGTGCTGGGTGGGTGAGTGAGAGCGGATTTTTCCTATTGGACGACAGCTCCCTCGCTGGGGAATTTTTGTGATTGGCCATTTCAGTCCCATTACTACACTGTGGAGGGGGAAGAGGAGAGGAATGCCTGAAAACATAATTAAACTAAACTATATGAGACCGGTTGGCAAACTGAAATGTCATGTTTGTAATACTACCTCACGAAAATTAACCAAATGAAGTCAATTTGCCAATAAACACGTTACTACACGTTTACTACATTAAAACCTTGGTTAATTTACTGCTGGATATAATGTAATTACATATGAAATTATACATCTTTAAAACTGTTCATCAAGACTCCGTAATAACACCCTTAAAATGTTAAAGTGAATGTAATTCCTATCTGGAGCCTTTGAAAAGCCTTTTGTTTCAGACACGAGCATCAGCCGCATAAGTGAAAGCACTCCTATATGATCGCCATGACATCGCGTGACAAAACTGCACCTCTCGACACTCAATGAACAATAATGAAATGTTTAGTGTCTTACCTTGTCTGATGTTATAACTCTAGAAGCTGACTGTGCTGTTTCGTCACTGTAGTTTCCAGTAAAGTCAAAGATAAACTCTGTAAATTCTCTTTACAAAGCCGTGTCCTGTTTATGAACAAAGGTTCGTTTAAAATGACTCTAGCGAATCAACGTCAATGATTCTAGCGAGTGAATCAGTGAATCAATTAAGCGTTCGTAAAGACGTCCGTTCGTTCTAGAAAGCATCGGTTGTTCAAACAAATCAATTCAACTCAACTAATGATTCTGTGATGAAATTGAATCGATTTACTTCACTCGCCGTTTAGTTTCGATATTTTAATGTATAATTTCATGTTTCATCTATATCAATTTATATTAATCATTAATTAAATACGATCTTAATTAACATTAATCTCAACATGAATCTATGAATGTCATTGCACTCATTCTACCTGAGCCTCACTGAACGTCTGAAAATACATAATATCTACAACTTATCAAATGTTTTTCACCCTAGCCCATCAGTCACCAGCAGCCTTAGTACATCACCATATTTTACAGTTGAATTTACATATTAACAGATGATATTTACACTTGTGCAAATGCCTAATGCTGTAGAGGTGTTATAAATGTTGAAATAAATTACATTAAAGTACATATAATAAACAAATAATAATATAGGCACTATAGGAGTAGTGAAAGTAGAATACTGCTTTAAGGAGCATTTGTTTCAGATGGAGGCTTGGGGGAAGGAGCTGCTTCTGTGTGAGCTTCTCTGAAGCGCTGGACATTCCTAGTGTTTACTCAAAATAGACTGTCTATACTGTTACAGGTTAACATAACCAAAAGTAGATAGATTTATAGAGCACATGCACACCATTAGTGCTGAACAGCCGTTCACTAGAGATGTGGTGTGGAGGAAAGATGTACAAAACTGCAGGGTGAGAGTGAAGTGTGCCCAGTGAGAGAAATGAAAAGAGTAAAAAGAGTAATGCAAGGTTAACTAAAGCATTCAAACACTCTTCCAGTCAGGCGTGATGTCAGCTCTGTGTCAACCTTATTTAAATACAACCAAGGTTGATCAAAGTATTTCACAAAGTACAACACTAAAACCGTAATATAATACATAGTAAATCGCGATTTTATATATATATATATATATATATATAATATTATAAAACACTGGTAGAGTTGTCGTGTCCTCAGCTAAGGTTGCCAACTGCCCTGTATTAGCCGGGACATCCCATATGTTGAGCTTGCCTGGTTTGTCCTGTATGTGATTTCCCATGTCTTGTTTATTGGTTGCTCCACAGATTGAAGCAGCAGTGGTGTTGAGAAGGCTTTACTGATTTAGCTTTTAGTTTTAAATGTTTTATATAATGTACAGTACAGAATGTATCCTTTAAACAGTAAATGTAAATATGATGCAATGATGGAGTGCATATGCTAATTTGCATGGCTGCACTAGTCAAATTATGTCACATATTTCATAGCAACAAAGTTGGCAACCCTGTCCACAACGTGAAAGAAAAAGAGACGATTTAGAGTCCTTGAGAGTTCAGGCAATTCTAAAATGAATGACGAGCTGCTTTACAAGTGATGGTCAGCTACAGCAAAGGCCTAACCACCTCTGGTGATGAGCCTTAGTTTAGGCTGCTAGTTCTGTTGAAGCAGACTGGCTGTGATATACCGTGTACACACTGATCCAGCACAACATTATGACCACAGACAGGTGAAGTGAATAACACTGATCATCTCTTCCTCAAGGCACCTTTTAGCAGGTGGCATATATTAGGCAAGAGAACATTTTGTCTTTAAAGTTGATACGTTAGAAAGGAAAATGGACTAGTGTAAGGATTTGAGTGAGTTTAATAAGGGCCATAGTGTAATGGCAAGATGACTGGGTCAGTGCATCTCCAAAACTACAGCTCTTGTGAGGTGTTTCTGCAGTGGTCAGTTCACTCATCTAGTGAAATCTGTTCAAGGAGGGAACAGTTGTGAAGCGCAACTTATCACAGGCAGCCAAGGCTCACTGATGCTCATGGGAGTAAACGCTGGCCCGTGCCGTCTGACCCACACATGACTGCTGAAGAAGTTAATGTGGTTCTGATAGAAAGGCCACTGAATATACAGGACATTCCACTGAATGGGTAACATTTATGTCCCCAGAATATTAAATATATAAAAATGCATTAAATTAACTCAAAAATGCATTTTAGTAATAATCAAAGAGTCTTCAAATTTAACAAACTGCAAAATTTAGAATAAATAATTAAAATCATTATTAAAAACTATGTAGAACACTAAAAAAGAGCAGCTGTTGCATGTCACCACTCCCTGCTTCTAACATTTGCTAAAATATATTGTTTAAAATCCTTCCCAATTAGTTTTTTTTGCATTTACATGCAGTTTTATATCCAATCAATGATTTCCTATTTAAAAAAAAAAAAATAAATCTGAACATTTTTGATAAAATACACATTTTAGTCGTGTCCCCAGGTTTTCACTCATTACTGTTACCCTAACACATTTACCCCTTTGATTAACTTGGGACATTCCATAAGGCATATTTTCAACAGGAAGTTGCATCATCCAGATCTTTTAAAGGCCATGGGAGAACAAAGGGGAAAGTCTTCTCATTTTATTAATTCATTTTAAAAAGACATATCTTTGATAAACCGCTAAAACTTGCTCCATATCCTCATGCTATTAGCATGTGTGCCATGTGGCTATTTAGCATGAATTTGATCATTTTATGCTGAAAACTCACCCTCAGACCCGTTACTCATATACTGTAAGCCATAACAGGACTGAGTAATAGTAACAGGAGTGAGATGCGTTCTCTGTTTCATAAATAATAATGCAAAACATTGTTAATGTAAGATGATTTACTTGAATCTTTTAGGTTTCAGTTACAATTACTTATATTGTAAATGTACACTCACTGGCCACTTTATTAGGTACACCTGTCCAGCTGCTTATTAATGCAAATTTCTAATCAGCCAATCACATGGCAGCAGCTCACTGCATGTAGGCATGTAGACATGGTCAAGATGATCTGCTGCAGGTCAAAGCGAGCATCAGAATGGGGAAGAAAGGGGATTTAAGTGACTCTGAACGTGGCATGGTTGTTGCTGCCAGACGGGCTGCTCTGAGTATTTCAGAAACTGCTGATCTACTGGGATTTTCACGCACAACCATCTCTAGGGTTTACAGAGAATGGTCCGACAAAGAGGAAATATCCAGTGAGCGGCAGTTCTGTGGGCACAAATGCCTTGTTGATGCCAGAGGTCAGAGGAGAATGGCCAGACTGGTTCCAGCTGATAAAAGGCAACAGAAACTCAAATAAGCACTCGTTACAACCGAGGTCTGCAGAAGAGCATCTCTGAACACACAACACGTCCAACCTTGAGGCGGATGGGCTACAGCAGCAGAAGACCACACCGGGTGCCGCTCCTGTCAGCTAAGAACAGGAAACTGAGGCTACAATTCACACAGGCTCACCAAAACTGGACAATAGAAGATTGGAGAAACGTTGCCTGGTCTGATGAGTCTCTATTTCTGCTGACACATTCGGATGCTCGGCTCAGAATTTGGCCTCAACAACATGAAAGCATGGATCCATCCTCCCTTGTATCAGCGGTTCAGGCTGGTGGTGGTGGTGTAATGGTGTGGGGGAGATTTTCTTGGCACACTTTGGGTCCATTAGTACCAATTGAGCATGGTGTTGACGCCACAGCCTACCTGAGTATTGTTGCTGACCATGTCCATCCCTTTATGAGCACAGTGTCTCCATCTTCTGATGGCTACTTCCAGCAGGATAACGCACCATGTCATAAAGTGCGAATCATCTCAGACTGGTTTCTTGAACATGACAATGAGTTCACTGTACTCAAATGGCCTCCACAGTCACCAGAGCTCAATCCAATAGAGCAGCTTTGGGATGTGGTGGAACAGGAGATTGGCATCATGGATGTGCAGCGACAAATCTGCAGGAACTGTGTGATGCTATCATGTTAATATGGAGCAAAATCTCTGAGGAATATTTCCAGTAGCTTGTTGAATCTATGCCACGAAGAATTAAGGCAGTTCTGAAAGGCAAAAAAGGGGTCCAACCTGGTACTAGTGAGGTATACCTTATAAAGTGGCCGGTGAGTGTATCACATGTATCATATGTATGTATTATATACTTGCAGAGTGCCAATCCACCTATAAGTGCTGCAGAAAAGCAACGACTTTATTGTAAACCACATGATGCAGACCCAGAGAAGAGACAGAAATATTTAGAGAAGGAATCTGAATAAGGGTGTCACGGTGGTGCAGTGGGTAGAATGATCGCCTCACAGCAAGAAGGCCACTGGTTTAAGCCCCGGCTGGATCAGTTGGCATTTCTGTGTGGAGTTTGCATGTTCTTCCCGTGTTGGCGTGGGTTTCCTCCGGGTGCTCTGGTTTCCTCCACAGTTCAAAGACACACAGTACAGGTGAATTGAATAAGCTAAATCGGCAGTAGTGTATGAGTGTGAATGAGTGTGTATGGATGTTTCCTAGTGCTGGGTTGCGGCTGGAAGTACATCCGCTGCATAAAACATATGCTGGATAAGTTGGCGGTTCATTCCTCTGTGGCGACCCCTGATTAATAAAGGGACTAAGCCGAGAAGAAAATGAACGAATGAATGAGTCGGAGAGATACAGGAAGGACCTAGAGTCAGGCAGGAAGAAACTGATCAATGACCTAAGAGAGAAAAGTGCAGACGCCACAAAAAGTGGAGAGAGATGAACCATAACATCAAAGACAAAAGAAGCCCTCAAACATCGCTCCACACAACCCAGTTATCACCAGACCAAGCTGAACATCCACAGTGTCTGGATATTCATTCCTGTTACTGCGTGTTCATTCCTGTTATTAAATTATTATTATTTTTTTTAATTAGGTTAAGTGACTTTTTTGTCTTTGTTATGTTCATCATTTATCCAATAGTTCATACAGTGTATCCAATGTATTCTATCTACTTTATACACCTTAACTTTATTTAGTAATTTAAGTGCACTTACATTTAATTTAATTTACAAATAACGTAAAACAGTGATATAAACTGAATGTGGTCATAATGTTATGCTTTAGCTGTGTATGTACATTACTATATGTGTGTGGATGTGTAACACCTATAACGTGCTTAATTAAAAAGATATTAAAACCACTTTATCAGTTAAATGTTTACCCCTTTTAGTAAATACATGCCTATATCTTATTCCATATCATCCAATGTATTATATCTACTGTGTACACCTTAATTTATTTTGTAACTTAACTGCATTTATGCAATGATAAATTATTTATTTACAAATAAATAAATAATTGTCATAAAATATTAAATCTAAAACAATATTAACTCAATTAATAAATTAATGAACATATAGCCGAGTGAAATGAAGTGCAAAAGTCGTGATATTGCTGAGTAAAAGTCTTAATTGGTGATACTGCTGCATGAACTTTTGAACTTGAGGCTGCGCTGGGGGAGGGGAGCTTGAGTTTCGAGTGGGGGAGGGGAGCCTGAGAGCGGGACAGATTCAGAACCGATCATTAACACAGATCAGAGTTATGGCACGTGAACGCATGTCACGGAGGCTGCTAAAGCACATCACGAGACATGTGCTCGAAGACAGACGAAGCCAAGGAGGGAAACAGCGGAAAAGACGTCCAGCACTGTTACAGGTGAGGCTTAATTCATTTTAATTAACTTTAAACAAGGCTGAGGTGTTTTATAGTCTGGTCTAGCCTTCCCGATCGTCATTTAGCTAACGTTAGCATTAGCTTAGTTAACATTAGTTGGTCCTTACATGTGCTTCAACTAATACTGAAATTTGGTAACAATTTTGATGACAAATTAATTATTCGAGTCATTTTTGTAGCATAAAAGTGACCCTGGCTGTGAAAACTCTGCAAAAGTATTTGTTTGTGATTTTCTATGAAACTGCAACATGGATATATTTTCTATTTATGGTATAATAATTGTGGTGAAATTAATAAGTGCAATGAAACTTCAAAGTTATCAAGTTGATGCCTTATTCTGTTTTTAAATTTATTTAGGCTAAATTGTAGGAGCAATTAGCAAAAATATCCTGAATGGAACAAATTCATATTTGCCATAAAGTCATTTATTATTATACTAGCAATATTTAATGCATTCATGTGGCATAGAGGTAAAGTTGGTTTTATTTTCGCACATTCGTTCATTTAGAAGTCTCTTTATTGTTTACCATGTTACTTTGAATATTCAATCAGAATTAGCATGCAAGTATGACTTCTAAACAACATTAACACTGTTTATTTGACTGTGAACAATGTTGTACTTTGATAGTCATTTGCTGCTAATATGATTTTGTTATTTAGAGTTTGCAAATAATACTTTAATGAAATAATATTATTAAGGGGAAAGTCCGAATGTGCGAATATAAAACCAAATTTACCTCTATTCATGTGGCCACTATTTAAAATAAATGAATAAATTATACCACTGTGGTAATTTAATAATAATGTGTGGTGATCTTGCTGAAAGGTAATTGTTTTGTTTTACAGATAATGGGACAAAGAAAACCTTCTGGAAATAAGCAGGTACAAATTGTTGTAGTTTCATGTACCACTGATTTTCTCATGTTAATTAAACATATTAAAACCTAATAAGCCTGGTGCTTAATAATAATTAATGTAATCACTTTTACACTTCACAGTAAATGTAAATGCTGAATTAAGACTGTTCTTTTGCTTATTATTTTATTTAAATTGTCAGACAGCTAAAACATTTCACAATATGTGTTAAATCAGCTGCACAAAGGGATTGGTGTGGTAAAACTTATAAAATTGATAAATATGAAGATTTTTACATTTATCATTATAATTATCGATATCGACCGATATGAAAAAAATTATCGTTATAATTTTTTTGCCATATCGCCCAGCTCTAATATGATTGTTATTGAGTGTCTAACACTATATATTCACACAGATATCAGAGAAAGTTCAAGACAGAAAGAGACTAAGAGAGTATCACCACCCTGGCCAGGCTGAGAGAGATGATCATGATGAGCAGGTGAGTGTTAGCAGAGTGTTAATGATAGTGTCAGTGACCGCTCCTACAGGAGACACACACTTTATTATGATGCACCACTGCTAGCGCAGTGACCGCTCCTACAGGAGACACACACCTTAATATTATGCACCACTGCTAGCGCAGTGACCACTCCTTCGGCAGATGCACACCTTATTACGCACCACTGCTAGCGCAGTGACCGCTCCTACAGGAGACACACACCTTAATATTACGCACCACTGTTAGCGCAGTGACCACTCCTTCGGCAGATGCACACCTTATTACGCACCACTGTTAGCGCAGTGACCACTCCTTCGGCAGATGCACACCTTATTACGCACCACTGCTAGCGCAGTGACCGCTCCTACAGGAGACACACACCATAATATTACGCACCACTGTTAGCGCAGTGACCACTCCTTCGGCAGATGCACACCTTATTACGCACCACTGTTAGCGCAGTGACCACTCCTTCGGCAGATGCACACCTTATTACGCACCACTCCTTCGGCTGATGCACACCTTATTACGCACCACTGTTAGCACAGTGACCACTCCCACAGGAGATGCAACTTATTATGCACCACTGCTAGCGCAGTGACAGCTCCCACTGGAGACGCACTGCTAGTGCAGTAACAGCTCCCACTGCAGACGCACTGCTAGTGCAGTGACAGCTCCCACTGGAGACGCACTGCGAGTGCAGTGACCGCTCCTACAGGAGACGCACACCTTAATATTATGCACCACTGCTAGCGCAGTGACCACTCCTACAGGAGACGCACACCTTAATATTATGCACCACTGTTAGCGCAGTGACCACTCCTTTGGCTGATGCACACCTTATTACGCACCACTGTTAGCGCAGTGACCACTCCTTCGGCAGATGCACACCTTATTACGCACCACTGTTAGCGCAGTGACCACTCCTTCGGCTGATGCACACCTTATTACGCACCACTGTTAGCGCAGTGACCACTCCTTCGGCAGATGCACACCTTATTACGCACCACTGCTAGCGCAGTGACCGCTCCTACAGGAGACGCACACCTTAATATTATGCACCACTGTTAGCGCAGTGACCACTCCTTCGGCAGATGCACACCTTATTACGCACCACTGTTAGCGCAGTGACCACTCCTTCGGCAGATGCACACCTTATTACGCACCACTGTTAGCGCAGTGACCACTCCTTCGGCAGATGCACACCTTATTAGGCACCACTGCTAGCGCAGTGACCGCTCCTACAGGAGACGCACACCTTAATATTATGCACCACTGTTAGCGCAGTGACCACTCCTTCGGCTGATGCACACCTTATTACGCACCACTGTTAGCGCAGTGACCACTCCTTCGGCAGATGCACACCTTATTACGCACCACTGCTAGCGCAGTGACCGCTCCTACAGGAGACGCACACCTTAATATTATGCACCACTGTTAGCGCAGTGACCACTCCTTCGGCTGATGCACACCTTATTACGCACCACTGTTAGCGCAGTGACCACTCCTTCGGCTGATGCACACCTTATTACGCACCACTGTTAGCGCAGTGACCACTCCTTCGGCAGATGCACACCTTATTACGCACCACTGCTAGCGCAGTGACCACTCCTACAGGAGACGCACACCTTAATATTATGCACCACTGTTAGCGCAGTGACCACTCCTTCGGCTGATGCACACCTTATTACGCACAACTGTTAGCGCAGTGACCACTCCTTCGGCTGATGCACACCTTATTACGCACCACTGTTAGCGCAGTGACCACTCCTTCGGCAGATGCACACCTTATTACGCACCACTGTTAGCGCAGTGACCACTCCTTCGGCAGATGCACACCTTATTACGCACCACTGCTAGCGCAGTGACCACTCCTTCGGCAGATGCACACCTTATTACGCACCACTCCTTCGGCTGATGCACACCTTATTACGCACCACTGTTAGCGCAGTGACAGCTCCCACTGGAGACGCACTGCTAGTGCAGTAACAGCTCCCACTGCAGACGCACTGCTAGTGCAGTGACAGCTCCCACTGGAGACGCACTGCGAGTGCAGTGACAGCTCCCACTGGAGACGCACTGCGAGTGCAGTGACAGCTCCCACTGGAGACGCACTGCGAGTGCAGTGACAGCTCCCACTGCAGACGCACTGCGAGTGCAGTGACAGTTCCCACTGCTAGTGCAGTGACAGCTCCCACTGGAGACGCACTGCTAGTGCAGTAGCAGCTCCCACTGGAGACGCACACCATTATAATGCACCACTGCAAGTACAGCGACCGCACCCACCAGAGACGCAATCATTATTGATATAGAAATCATATCACAACACTGCAGATTACTGCCTCAACAGTGGCGGCTCCTTCTGGAGTACACATTTACATTTCATCACTGCCAAGCATTAACAGCTCCCAAGGAGTCACATCTGCATCACTGCACCCACCGGAGCCATTTTTCACTCTTTCCCAATGCGGTACAGCACCCCTCCAAATTTTCAAGGCTAGCATTTTGGGAGAGACCATGATATCTGTCTGGTTGCTGTCCTTCTATAAATTGCATCTTTGGGGAGCATTCTGAAGCCGGGCTAGACACTGCGCTCGGACCCTAACTCTCTCTATCCTGATAAGGGAAATAACACGAGTTAGGGTGTCTTCCCGAGCGCTCTCCCCGGACAGCACACCAAATATGCATATTCTATTTAGTCAAATATCTGTCAGTGTGAACTCGTGAACTGAGTGTTTGATAAGTAATGGACACAATATGATTGTTATTGAGTGTCTAACACTATATATTCATACAGATATCAGAGAAAGTTCAAGACAGAAAGAGACTGAGAGAGCATCACCACCCTGGCCAGGCTGAGAGAGATGATCATGATGAGCAGGTAACAGATTAACTCTAACTCTATGGGCCCTATCATACTCCCATACTTTCTGTTTTGCACCACGTTGTTTAAATAGTAAATCCATGTGCGCTACTTTGTGGACTCATGGGTGTTCTGGTCCAAAATAGAGGTGTGTTAAGGTGTATTGTTGGCACATTGCTGAAGGTTGTTTTCAATCATTTGGTTCTGGTGACGCACACAATTTAGATGGAGGGCAGGAACTAAAAACTGAATGGGAGTCATAGAGGAAAGTGTATTTTTGTGATTTATACCATATTTCTATCTTTCTGTATAAGATATAAATAGAAAATAAGCACATATGTTGGGCATGATACTTATATCATGAAGAGGGCCGAGTTTTGTACTCAACTAAAATATGTTTGCCTGTCATCGAGGCAGTAGACACTATATAAGCTATTATATCACATGAAAAAATAAATACTTTAATTAATTAAACTGTCATAGTAATTGTTGCTGTGGGAAGACTACTGTAGTAATAAACTAATTATTTAAGAGGCTTCTCTTCTCTACGCTATAATCATACACGATCACAATGCAGCAGTATTACAGTTTATTAGTTTACTATGCTACAGTATTTGGTAGAATTCATTACCTTCGCTAGCATTCATTGTTCAATAAGAGTTCTACACATTATACACTTTACTATGTGGTTCAAAAACATCTTTTATTATAAATTACTATAGTTTTTCCCCATGTGGATCTTCCAGACATCACAAAATAACAGATGAAAGCAGACAAAAGCGTGGACGCATAGTCTACATTATTATTTATTTATTTTTGTAAGGAGGTAAAGTGCTCCACAATAATAATCGTCTAGTTTTGTCCAGTGAACTTACCATTAACAAACATTCACCGCTTCTGCGCATATAGACCTTAATGTAACAGGTGTTTATTCTGCCAAACGCCAGTAAAGACTTGCATTAATGCAAAACAAGCCAGAGATTTCATTACAGTGATTACATGGCAGAGTACGTTATTTATCTTTTCTTTGATATTGTATAAGTGTGCTGGTGTTTGTATCTGATTTTATATAACACATTAATAAATTTATACACACAGCTAGGCCTGTATATAATCTTTATTGGTGCTGTTACGAATTATAGCGTTCAAAAAAAGTTTGTACACATAGATGTGTTGAGTAAATGTTTATCACACGCCACCTTTTTTACATTTCTTGAACTTTTACCACTTTATGAGCAAAAGCTTTTGAAAGTCTATAAAAGCTGTTCGGCATTTCTTTATATTAGCCACTTTAAACTATTAGAAACAACATAAAACAAATATTTTAATGTTCTGGTAGCGAATCTTATGAAGAACCCTTTCTTCCCCTCGATCTGAGTCACGTGTCAGCAATGACATCATGTGAAAACAACCTATTTTGAGAACCTGAAACAGACTGCGCAATAAACCTAGGGCTGTGACGGTGACGATTTTTTACTACCGGGGTGGGAAATCACCAACAACTGCCGGTGGTGAGGGGGGGGGGGGTATATAGCCTTTAAAACGTGCACGCGGCGGCGGAGGTGCTCTCTAATTTCACACAGGAGAAAACTGGACTAGTGGATTTCATGAAGGCCAACAGCCTAATTCATTTCATGTTTTGGTTAATTAAATGTGAAAATACAACTCTCTTGAGCTCTAAATGGAAAGAAACGCTAAAAAAATTTGCTGTTAAATAAATTTCAGCAGGGACGCAGCTGCCAGTCATTTTATGTTTTTTAGTTAGAAATAAAAAGGTTTAGTTGGACACTGCACAGTCCCTCAGTAGTCTACACTATAAATAATATTATCATTTATTATATTCATTATTATTACAATTAAGCTATACAGTTGACAAAACGCAGAACCCTTTTGAATGTTTGCTTTAATTTTGACATTGCTAAAGTGCACTTTAACGGTTGTGTAAAGAAACATCCCAATATGAGGCAGCAGTCTCAAGTTAGGACACTTAAAAATATCTTTAAAGATGATCAGCCTGCGAAGTCAAGTTTGCAGTGTTATAAAGTGAAATAGGTATATAGTGCGTGATGTGGATTTGAAAATATAATGTAGACCTATTTTGATGGCTTTAATAGAGTTAGAATATCTTTGTTTGTTTGTTTTTTACTTGTAAGCTTATTGCCTTCAAATGAAAATGTAACCTGAAAACAAGTTATTAAATAGGCTAACTAGATAAATAAAATCACAAGTAGGCCTAATAGCCTAATTTTTTATTATTATTTTTTTTTTACAAATGCCAACCGGACAATTTCACGAAAAAAAACCCACTTATGATAGCATAACATACATTTTATTTTTACATTTAAAATTACAATAAAAGTTGTGCCTATTGAGTTGCGTGTTATCCATGCCTAACCAATTTTCACGGTAATAACAGAACTTTTTTTCGTTGAGGTCGCAGCCCTTTCTGTTGAGCGGGTGAAGGCAATGACCAATCATAAAGGTGTAAGACCTCAATTGACAGCGCTCAAAAAGCAAGCGGGATAATGTTTACATTAGTTTATTTGCTATAAATGCTCATGCTGTCTTCTGTGCATGTACTGGAGTTTTGTTTGATACATTCAGAAAGAGTGTTTTCTTGAGCAGATCAAATTAAGGGTACAGTTCATATATCTGACTGCTGTATTTAAGAACAAAACTGTATTACAAATCAAATATAAATATTAATATATTTATAGATTTTAATAAAAAAAAATCTTGTGTTGTGAAGAAAAAATCTAATTATGTATGGAAAGCATCGTCAATGCACCGAGACATCGAATTGAACCAAATCAATGGCATGATAATCATAACAGAACTGAACCTAGGACCAGTGTAGGTTCACATCCCTAGTATCTTGCTTCATTATTCCGCCGCCATTATTTCTCGGAAAGCAGGTTTCTCTACACCGCGAAGCGGCGCATTCTCAACTATCAAATATGTATGTATGTGTGTATATATATATATATATATATATATATATATATATATATATATATATATATATATATATATATGCAATCAAGCTCATAAACACATAAACAGAAAAAAGGGATCTGAATAATGTAGTTATTCAGATAATTGATGACCTTTTTCTATACAGATATAACTTGTGATAATCTGATGTTTATTTTCTTGTGTTACAGAGTTATCTAGAAGGCAGAAATGTAGACGTGAGCATGACGAGGCATATTATTCCAACTTGGATGGTTTGCAGTTTGATTATATACAGCTTAGACTTTCAGGCTTATAGAGTTCAGTAATTAATAAGTCAGTTTTTAGTTTATATATCACAAGCTGTCTCTTTTCTTTACCCAGAAAGCCCTGACTCCCACACAGACCAAAGAAAACAGAACGTCTAAGACTGGTAATGGAAATGGTAAGATTGTTAGCTATGTTATTCAGATAATTTATGAACTTTTTCTATACAGATTAGGGATGTCCCGGTCCGGTATTTTTGCCCTCGAGTCAGAGTCCTTTGATTTCGAGTATCTACCGAAACCTGATCCGATACTTCAATAATAATAGAATAACTTTAAGGTTACAGTTACATTTTAGGTTACCTTATTAACTAATTTAAAGTCTCTAGGATGCACACTTTATCCTCATGCTGGTTGATCTCAACTCTTCAGCATTTTGAGTTATTTTGTTGTCACACTAAACTAATTGATAATACCATTAATTGACAACAAATGTCTATCAATGATTATCAATTAAGGCTGTGACGGTAACGGATTTTCTGTTATCGCGGTGTTGAAGCAAAAAATCATGCGGTATGTCGGTTAACCGCACACACATATATATATATATATATATATATATATATATATATATATATATATATATATATATATATATATATATATATATAAATAAAATCGCTCCACTGAAAATAAGCAGTTTTAACGCTGTAATTTCTATATCCCAGTCCCTTTATCAACATTTTTAATACAAGTCATTATTTTAAAGATTATGACTTGAGAATATGATTTTACCTCAGTGCTGCACTTTTGTCCTTCGCCCTCGCGCTGAGTTCAGGTGACGGAGTGTTGTGAAGTAGTTAAACTCTCCTCAGTTTAATTTACAGTGTCAAACTGGCACAGGAATATCAGTATATTAATATAGGCTTTGCTAAAATGCTGGTCAAATGTAGGTCTTTTTTTACAGAAGCTATACAGAAGCGCGAGCTGTGACCACGGTGATGAGGCAACAATCGCATATATGTTGACTTATTTAAAGTAGGCTATATGCTATAATAATTGTGTGTAAAGACTTTTTTTTAAAAATGTAGCCAATATATCACAGGGGTTTGTGTAGCAGCAATTACAGTGGAGCATAATCCTTTTTTCCAGAGGAGCGAAACAAACACTGCACAGTTGTGTTTCAATTCATATATTTTTTACAATTAACGCATTTTGTTTTGTACAATTTGTATCTTAGTTTTTGTCGGTCAGTAATCTACAAAATAAACAATAATAACTAATAAACTTTGAGGTGAAGCGATGTGCCTCAGGGCCTATCTACTGAAAGGGTTACATACAACCTTAACGTCGCTGCTATGTAGCGCATATATAGCCTATGTATACTCCATTGTAAGTAACCCTTTCAATAGATAGACCTCATCAATGACATATTAAGTATGGACATTTAAAGGATAAGTTATGCTTTGCGCTGTGAGATGCGTCCATGACTTTACACATTAAAGTAATAATCAAGTGTGCGCAGGTTATGTACCTTATGGAGTCACTCTCTTAATATTGGATATTTAAGAAGCAGAAAACGCTGTTATGAAACAAACTCTCTTATATCTGCTGGTGCTGCTATTAATATGCAGATCTCGGTTATGCTGGTGCAGCCGTTAATACACGGTTCAGGTAATCAAAAAGCCAGCTCTCCTACATGATGTTTAATTATGGGTGGGTCGCAGGTGGAGAAGTTCAATCATTGGTTATGCAGACCACTTTGCCTAAAATATCAAAAAGTTCAAACGCTTTGATTAAACTAAAGCGAAACTGACCGATCAATGGATGTTTGTCATAAAGAGTGTTAATATAGGCTGCTATTTTATTTTTGATACAGTTAACAAAGATTCAATATTCCAAACTGAATATTTCACTTTTATTTTAGTTATATTACGATTGTATTTAACAGACCAGTTTGTGTTTTGGCCGCGGCATATAGCGGACCCTGAGGCACATCGCTTCACCTCAAAGTTTATTAGTTATTCATGTTTATTTTATAAATAACTGACCGACAAAAACTAAGATACAAATTGTACAAAACAAAATTCGTTCAAAGAATATTTTTCTTCCGACAAAAATATCTGAATTGTGTATTTTTGTGCGTCCCCCATCCGCTACACAACTGTGCAAAAAAAAAAGGATTTAATTAATGCTCCACTGTAATTGCTGCTACACAAACCCCTGTGATATATTGCCTACATGTTTTTATAATTGTCTTTACACAAAATTATTATATGCTATAGCCTACTTTCAAGGGCACATAGTTTACCTCTTTTTTATGATTTAATATTAAGATTATGGTTCTTCTGAGTGTGCCAGTTTAGGTTCAGTTCAAAACACAATTCAGATTTGTTTATTATAATGTGTTAAAAAGTGTCATGTTGGGGGCGTGTCCACAGCTCGCTGATTTATGGGTGTGTGGCTTCACATGTAGACTAGTTTCGGCTTCCCGCCCAACGTAACAAGGGGGCGGGGCCGTGAGCTCACCGGCTCTGTGTTTGCAACACAGACAGGCAGACTGAGAGGAGAGGATCAGCATTCAGTCGTACATGTACAACTCGGACACAGACCAAGCAGAGAGTACAAAATCATTTGTGTCTTTGTACAGTTTTACAGCCAACTGTGTGTTAGTTTCAAGTGCCGAGCTTGTACACAGAAACTAATAACCACGCACACTGAATTAACTTTGACTGAGGTACCGGATGCGGCGCTCGAAGCCGGGACATGGCACACCAGACACTCTCTGTGGCGCGGCAGAAGCATGAAGTGTCCCGAATCGTCGCGCCACGCATTTTTGAATTCTAAACAGGTTTCTGCAGCGGTCCGCGGCGCCCAGCCGTCGACTTGAGTGTACCCTGATAGAAACCTATGTTTAGAATTCTAAAACGCATGCTAGTTAAGATCACAGGGAGCTTCTGGGATCGCGAGAAATGCAAACGGCTGAAGTATAAGGCAGACTCAATGAGAAGTACACATGTTTGCAAACCTACCTAAAGATACAACCAATAATTCCGATTAGAGCGATAATGTGGAGAATATTGCTCTTGTGTTGAGCCCAATGAGCCTTGCATCTAAAAATAGAGCTAGCGTGTTCCTTTAGTGATATCGCTTTGACTCACGCTGAAAATGGCGGACGTGAATCAACAAACTGAGGGGGACCGCTCTCCTACGTAAAGTTGCGGTCGGTTTGAACACCGCTCCAATTGGTCCACCGTTTTTTATGTTGTTAAATTGAAAAAAAAGCACTGGGTGTGTTTATATCAGCCCAATATTATGGTCTATACACCATACATGCACATATGTCTGTCCAAACAGCTTGAAAAGTAGATTTTTTACCATAGGTGCCCTTTAAATAAGTCAAAATATATGCGATTGTTGACTATCACCGTGGTCGCAGCATGCGCGTCTGTTTATAGCTTCTGTAATAAAAGACCTACATTTGACCAGCATTTTAGCAAAGCCTATATTAATATACTGATATTCCTGTGCCAGTTTGAGAGTTTAACTACTTCACAACACTCCGTCACCTGAACTCAGCGCGAGGGAGAAGGAGAAAAGTGCAGCGCTGAGGTAAAATCATATTCTCAAGTCATAATCTTTAAAATAATGACTTGTATTAAAAATATTGATAAAGGGATTGGGATATAGAAATTACAGCAGTGCGTTAAAAATGCTTATTTTCTGTGGAGCGATTGATTTGAATTAGTAGGCCTGCTTTATTAAAATAAGCTTAAAGTAAAAACAGCCTATGCTGGTTATAAAAAAAATTCAGTGTTTTCGTTTTGTAATCTAAATTTGTAATTTAAGTGTAAAATACTCAGGGCAGGCCTTTTATTCCTTTTATTTAGTTTATTCTGTTTTTCTATACAATCCTGAAAGATTCACAAGCAAAAATCAATACTAAACTAAAATGGGCGGGGATGACGGTAATAACCACATCACTGCGGTTGACATCTCATTATGGCGGTCATGCGGTTACCGTCACACTCCTATTATCAATTTTATGGATTAGTTTTAGGATCCCTATTATTTAGACTTTTTGTGATGTGTACTACATCAATATTTAAAATATATGCTCATAAAGCAAAAACATGAACCCTCATAGAAATTGAAATGATTGTCTCTCTGTCATCTTTACTAGTCATATAATTTTCTAAAAGCTACGAAAGCTGCTACTGATGCTAAAATACCTACCACTGCCTCCACTGATATTACTGCTCTTACTACTACTATATTACTACGTTCTTCAATTTAGGTGTTGTTCAGTGCACATGTAAAATAATGCAATACACAATGACTATAATAGATGTATACATAGTGATTTTATTGTTATTATCCCTCCAGCAAAGTCATACTTACTTAATATACATGTTTACTTATGACTGATGGAATCATGTGCTTTTCTGATTCTTTTCTGTAGGTTCTTCCAGGCAGAACAAACATTCCCTGGAGTGATGTTGAAAAAAAAGTGGTTTGGCGACAGCAAGGGACCTGCATAACACTAATGAAAGTTCCTGGGAAAGACAAATGTTTAAAGTGCCTACAGAAAGAACCAGTGCTTCAAACCAGGGGCTGGAGAGATGTCAAAAATCATGTTTACAATGTAATCTAATCAAAAAGATGAAACTGATTGATAAATTTCTGTTCTTTAAAGAAGTAAACTAACCTTTAACTATCCTCTCTCCCTCTTAAATTCATCCTGATTTTCTGACTCTTTATTCTGCACAACAAACAGAACTTTACGCTTTTCTTCCTTTAGTTTTGCCATCCAGATGTGTACTTTTAGAGCTGACTATGTTGTTAGATGTTGGGCTTGTGAGCCTGTTTTTGACAGGTATTCTGTGTCGATTTTTTTATTAAATAAAATATTTCTGTTATAAATAAATTACCATCTTCTCTGATTTCTAATTTTGGAGCTTGTATTGTGGTGCTTGTCAAATAACCGGTTTTGTTTCTCTACTTTTTATCTAAGTGGGTATTTCACTCAACTGCTAAAACTAAAATAAACTTGTGACCAAGACCATGTCTGAGATTAGAGTGGTATTTATCATCAGCGTAAACTTTAACTGCACTTTCTTTGTCTTGTTTTCTGTGATTTGTAAACTCTTCAGTTGTGTAACTGCTCAAACTCAGTGCGGCTCATATCACAGATTTTAAATCAGCTGCTATTCTTTATCATAATACAAGCAGGTTAGAGAATTTAATAAAAATGTTGTTTTGAAAGTACCCTGGAGATATCAACAGATTAACAAACAAATATTGGGTAACACTTTATTTTAAGGTGTCCTTGTTACAAATGTTACATGTAGGCCAACCATAATCCTAACTATATAGCAAGTGCATGTAGTTAATTAATATTACTTAGTATTTAAATGTATAATAATGCTGTAACAAGGACACCTTAAAATAAAGTGTAACCAAATATTGTTTTTAAACAATTATGAGTTATTTATCATGTAGACTCATGCAACATGCATTATAAGCAATATCTACTGTAAAAAAATAAATATGAAAACATGCAACAGTAAACAGCTGACAAATCTATGGAAAAAAAAATATATCAAGTATTATTATTATTAGCCTGCTTTATAAGGTGTTCGCATGGAGCAAGTGTCATCATGACTGACTTTCTTTAGTCAAACGCGACTAAAGAATCATCGTTTACTGAATCATCATTTAGTGAATCATTAGTTTGCAGTGAGTCGATACTCCTGAAGTGCTGCGGCGCGCATGGATTCGTCATTTGCTCTCTTACTCAGCTTACGCAGCAGTTCAGATGAACGCGAGACGGACAGACGTCATTCCTCCATGATGAATGAGTTACAGTTAACCCGCAGTTCAGATGAACGCGAGATGGACAAACATCATTCCTCCATGATGAATGAGTTACAGTTAACCCGCAGCTCACGTGCGTTCCGTAGAGAAAGATCTGTGTGGATGGAATCAACCTCGATCCGTTTCAGCACTCATTATAGTAAGTTCATTTCTTAAATCAACCAAATGTTGTCAGGGTTCGTGTTCATGGACACACAAAAATAGAAATGAGTGTCAATGACCATGACCGACCTAATGAAATGGCCATTGTGTGATATAGCAGAGTTTCCTTAGTCGAGACTGTATTAACCAATCATATGAAATCAGCAGGCTATTAGCAAAATATAAACTGCATTTTAAACTGTTTGAGAAATTAAAATGATAATCAAACTAATTATTCAGTGATTAAAAGTGTTATTTGGACTAAAATCAGCATCTCTGATCACTTTTAATAAGCGCTACCCATAACCGTCAAACTGAAATCTGCCTAGTAACAGTGCGGTCCTCGCAACCCCTCTCCCGACCTCACCATTTCAGTGAACATGGTGTTTTTACAGATTTAAAGTGATTTCCTGGTTGTCTGCTCCCCTCTAGTGGCACTACTATTTTTTTTTTTATTTTCCTAGCATTAACAGAAAGGGGGGTCCTCACAACATGCTACTGGGTCATGGCCCTCACAAGTATAGCAAAACACGTATGTGTGTGTGTGTGTGTGTCTCCTCGTGTGTGTAACGCACGGGTATTCGCGGATATAACTGAGCGCCGCGCCCTCTCAATTCAGCCGCTCCTCTATGAAAGCGCCGGCCCTGTGTGTGTGTGTGTGTGTCTCCTCGTGTGTGTAACGCATGGGTAAGGCGAGTGGATAGTGCCACGGATAACCGAACGAAGGAGACAGTCGTGTACTTTTACATCTGAGAGGGTTACGTCGCCTCATACACATCTGAGACTGACGTCGCCCCATCAAACGTGTGATAAGCACACCGCCTCAAACACGTCTGACACTGACGTCGCCTCAACAAACGTGTAATAAGCATTTCCCGACATACGTGTCATGTGACGCCAAATAATAAAGTAACCTTAGGTTGTTGTTTTACGACCAATTTATATTTATTATTTCATATAATTCACCATCACTATAAATGTGGTTTTAAGTTTAGCTCGAACAAGTTATCATTATATTATTCTGAGATGTATAATTCCTTTATGTTATGTTTATGTTGATTTCTTGAGTCATTCTGACCGTGAAATGTGCGAAAATACTTGGCCCTTAAAAGAAGTTCAATAGGGGGTATAGCCTTTTGCATAATTAAAAAAAATATATAGGCCAACTGTATAATGTATTGTGTAAAAGCTGTTATATGACACGTTTCGTCCACAGACTAACTAAAAAAATAAACCCAAAACCATAAAATGCTCAAATTTGTTGCTGAGAAATGCTCTGATTATTTTTTGTAAATCAATTCACATTTCCACATGAAAAGATTCACGTTGGACACTAGATTATAAGGACTTATTTATCAGTAAAGCATATAATGCATCACATGAGTTAATTGTATAAGGGATACATGTCACATTGACATATCTCCTGTTCAAACATAAAAAAATTAACAGCTATTCCTCCATGAGATACCCATCCGAAGGCCTGTAGAGATCGCGGAGTGCCACTTGATTCAAGTCGGGATAATGCCAACCCTACGAGGACCTGAGAGGTGATGCCTAAAAAACGGACTTTGTGAACAAGATACACACACAGGCTATATATACACACACACATGGTTGTATCATACACAGGCAGCATTTTTAGGCTATATGTTTATGTAACGTAAAATATTGTGCAAAACACTATACATAAAAACTTTAAATGAATGAAAAATCTTAAATTATGGTAAATATAACTGTTTCTGAGCTGCAGCCCTAGTTCATAATATTATAATGCATAAATGATCAATAATACTGTATTATACTTGTTAACTAATCAATGTGCGTTTTTAGCACAGGATGTGTTATATTTTGACTATGATATTTTATATTTTGATTTAGTTTAGCCTTATAGAATACAAAACATTACTTCTGACATGTTTAGTCATCTGAATCGTTTTAGGCTACTTTTGTCTAGTTTTAGTCAAATTTCATATGATTTTAGACAACTGAATCTACTCTGGATTTAACAAATACACATTTTCTAAGAAATTGTTGTACTATCTATGCATTTTCTGTGGTCGTATAGCTATGCTTTGTAAAAAGTTTCATTTGGCCACATAAATCTGTCTGCGACTAGTGTCTACATCTTCCTGGCGACAGCCTGGGGAAGAAGACTACCGGTAAACAGTCTTTTTTAACGTGATGTCCGAAAGTAGGATGTGCTGTAAAATTACTGTTGTACATGAGGTTCTAATTTGATCTGTGATTCCGGTGTATCTGAATCCCTGTAGAGTCTGTCAGAACTGTAACCATATTAGTTAAATTCACCCAGACACTCATTCAAATGTTTACTGTACACGTTGGGATTCTGAAGCAATACAAAAATATGTCACATATTCTTGGCTAATTCTGCCACATTTTACAGTAATGTTTATTAATGTACACTGACCCTGTAAACAAATAAACCAAACATAAGAGGTAAAATAACTCGAAAAAATCAAATGTATTCCTATAAAGCATTTAGATTACTTGCATTAAGTATATTGTATATGAAAGCAAGCTTAATCATGAACCATCAACAATACTTTTTCACAACGGAATTGAACACCGGAAGTGCACTAAAGCACCATGAGTAAAGACGGGGCCACCATTATGCACCAGTGCCATCACACATGGCACAGACCAAGTACAATGTTAAGATGTCTAATCAAAGCAAGATTCTTAGTGCACATTTTATATAATCATTTCACTACACATGATTTGAAAAGAATAAAAAGATATGAGTTTACTGTAGTGTAGGTGTCACTGTAATAAAGTTTGAATATTTCTTCAAAATGTATCTTTTTCATGGAAATAGTTTATTTTTTAGACGACAGTCTTGGCATTAGCTAAAAGTATTTATTTAATTTGTGTATTAATGACTTATTGGCTGAATATAAAAACTTACCTGTGTCTGTAACAAAAATGTCATCCAAGTAATTCGTCCTGAACCAATGGATGAAGTTGTGATGCGGAAGCCAAAAGCAGCAGAACAAAGTTTTAAGTCTATGCTATATCAGGCATACCCAAGTGAGATTGTATAAACATACAATTTCTTACAGATGTGTTTTTTTTTTTTTGCATCTAGTGGATATTGGAAATTGGACTGAATTGGATTATATTCGTTAGTCATAAAAATCCTTTAGCGGTTACCACCTTTAAAAGTAGCACTCATGCTTTGGTGTTGGCAGCTTTATTAACAACAGTATTATCTGATGCTTCACTTAGAAAGCCATAACTGTGTATGTATGCTACATACATGGATACTACAATCAAAAAACAACATCATAACATCTACACCACATTATTTTAACAGGTCATAATGATGTTACACTAGCACAAAATATTTGTGGTTCATTTAACATGATTTATGTGTTCAAAACATGCACAAAACATTTAAATCAAATAGAGATATTTAAATCCTATTTAATCCACATCATCTTTTCATGTTAAATTAACAAATATTTTAAGCAGGTTTAACATCTAGAGCTGTTAAAATAATGGAACCACTGTCCATTACTGAATCATGTTCAACCAAAGTGCTATTTTTTTAGTATGATAAAAGGAACACGAAATAACATACATAAACTTGTGCAACAACTAGTACACTTAACGAATAACCAAGTTTAACAAAAGCAACATGATGAAAAAAAAACTTGAAACATGAAATATACATGAATGATGAGCACACGTTTCCTCTTAGTCACACACACACACAAATTACTCTCACATACAAACACACTCTCACACACACACTCTCTCTCACATACACTTTCCTTCTCTCTCTTTTCCACACACACAAACACACACAATTAGGCCATGCCAAATGTTTTGGCACAAGACATCCCAAATGCCATACCTTCCGGAAAGTCTTTGTACACCGTGCACATTGGCAGTTTCAGGCTCACTGAGCAAGTGTTCGCTGTGGGAAGGTTTCGCCCAGACACTGGTTCACTGAACGTAATGGTTGGATTTTCGGGAAACCCTGCAAGTGGAATTTTCGATGCTCCACTGGCAAAGATTACAACAAAAACAATAATTCACATAATAATACACATGATATTATCAAAATACCTGTCATTTTAAATATATTTTAAAATATTATACAAATTGTATATTGCATTTTATATTTAAACCATAAATTATAAGACTAAACAATAGAATAACATATTAGTTGAAGCTGCCCGCATGAATGCAGTAATAAATTGTTGATTACTGTTTATATTGAAATTAGCCTACATCTTGATATACACCAATTAACAACAATGCATTGTAATATTACAACACCCAAAAAATGTATTTTGCCTTTTTTACTTTGAATTCTCATGGTCAAAATGCAGATTTCTGTATCATTCTGAAAGTGATACATTCAAATGGAACACAATTAATCTGTTTTTAATAATTTATATATTTTTGTCGTTTTTATGTTTTTTACTTGCTTCTTTTAGGCTACTCTTGTTTATGTAAAGCACTTTAAATGACTATTTTTAAAGTTGTATTATTAAAATAAACTTGTCTTGCCTTGAAAGCTGCATAACAAAGCCTTAAAGTAGACTAGAAAATGATCCTTTAATGAGTGTAGACACTCATTTGTTGACACATAATAAGCCATTTCAAGACATAATTTGCTCGTGTATAATTTATGTATACAGCGATCTCAGGTGGTTAAGAACATGAAATTGACCTTCACAAATATCCAATGCAGCTAAACCATAAGCCTGGCTTAACTGGCCCTATTATGTTATGTTTCTTCATTATCATGTGTTATAAAATATCCCTGCAATTTAATAGGCTACTAATTTGGTAACACTTTATAATAATAACTACACACTAATTAGCTATTAAGCATCAGCAAATAGAGTTTAAGCATCATTTAAGCATTAACTTTACATGAATAGACATTATAAGCAGTTTAAACTACAAATACCGTATAACGTAAAAACACATGTATAATATGCTTAATAATTTCATACTTTGTTAATGATTTAATTTTTTAACACTAAATGATGTATTGCATTGTTTACAAACCAGCCATTCAAGAGAAGTTGGGTGTTTTTTATAATCAATCACAACTTTTTGGATTAATAAACTATGATATGAACATAGATATTGTTTTCAGGCATTAAGTAATGCTTTATTTGGTAAAGTAAAGCTTTATTTGGACACGCGATGTGAGGCGGCGTGCTTAGGAGACGTCGTGTGAGGCGGCGTACTTAGTTAAGACGTATCATACACGTCAATTTTTTTTGCAATTTTCTTACGTGCGTCGCATGGTTTTTCGACACGTTGAGGCGGCGACGTTAGGGTTGACTGCTCCTTCTCCTTCTCCATGTGAGGCTGAGAAGTGGCACTATCCACTCGCCATAGAGTTATTGTAAGTTGGAGGTTACAGCAGAGCAGGATACCCAGTGTACGGACCACGTCCAGTCGACCAAACCTGGTTTATACTCGACGCGTCCGCTAGTTTGCGCAGCGAATGTGACGTCATCGCGGAGGTTGCGCGCGACATGATTTCGGCCAGTAAAGCGTATATGATTTTTTTTAACTCGAGCGAACAGTGCGCGCGGCGCCGTGTTTGGTTTGAGTTGATTATAAAACACTTTGAAGAGATTTTGTCTGAAACAGGTACGACTGAACAGACATCTTTATGACATTTGATCATCGAGATCAGGCCCGGCTCTAAGGGGGCGCCTGAGTGGGCCAGAAGCCCTACATCAGATAACAACAATTTATTTTGCGATGCAGTTCATAACTGAGCAGCATAAGATGTGACCGTGAGCTTCAAAAAAACATGTTTTGGCAAGCCAGGCTCATTTACAATCTTGATTAAAGTATTCTGTTTTAATAATGTTAAACAATTCAGGCTGCAAAAGATTTAAGAGAAACTAATTCAGCATAGAGCGAAGGTTTCTGTGCTCATCACTTGTCTGAGCGTGCATTACCAAACGCACCTTTAATATCATTTTATGCAGTCGCAATTCATACAATAGAAAGTCTTAAAGAACACAAACAGTTCAGCAGCACCGAGTGGGATAATCGGGAGATGTATTGGGCCCGCTTAAACATTATAGCATTTTTCTCACGGAAAGAGCAAATATTAAGTTTACTATCTGTTAAAGATGCACAGAAACGGACAAATCACAGGCAGTTTCAGTAGTAAAATTCGTGCAAAGTGCAACATACAAAATTCAAACACGAGTGCAAAGCATTTTGTTGCAGTTTGTGACAAAAATATCAATATTTCGACACATATCCACATATAATGTTGCTTTCGCTTTGCTCTCTCTAAACGCACGCTCTTCTCTGGACGCGCGCTGCTGCGTGTCCCTCATCTGTGTAAACAATATCGAGAGGTTAGTAACTGAATTGATTTTAATATTACTGACTCGATTAATTAAATACGAAAGCCGTGTAACGTGCTGTCGATTAACGTGTTATCCTTTTTTCCCTTTAAATTTCTAATTATCATATGTGATCTCTGTTATTGGACTTTATAACTGATAAGGGAAAAACGTCAAAATCATACACAAGATATCTTAAACTGTAACTGTTCACTGTTGTGCTTGACAATTGTGCAATACAATATAAAAAATTCAGAATTCAATAATGAATAGAATAAATATTGATAATTCAAGATGTTTCAGGGAGCAGGCGAATGCACACACAGAGAGCGGTATGATAAAGCACGCGAAACGCCATGTGTGTGTTGATTAAAACATGTTATATGCAAAATAAACTCAGAAATTGTTTTTTTTGATAAGCTATAAATGATAACGTATTAGCTATCAACCACTAACAAGTAGGCTAATATGCAAAGAAAAGCTGCTATTAAAAAATGTGTTTGTTAGTTATAAAAAATACCAATGTTCATTTTGATTCTCGTGCATTAAATAATAATTCATAATAACATTAAGATTTTTTTTAAATCACAAAATATAGAAAATGGTATGGAATGTTGATATTTTTTGAAGGTATCATCTCAATGTTGTAAATTCCAGCATAGTGACAACACTACAGTTATTGTAAAGATTATTATTTGCATTAAAATTAATATGAGTGATTCTATTCCATGTATATTTTACATTAAAAAAAAAGTTACGGAATGAAACTCTTTAAAAACATAAATTATTTCCAGTATCTTATAGAAAACATTTATTTTTGTATAATTCAGCTTTTGCTGAACATAAATTATTAAATGTTTTAATTTTAGGGAATAAAAAGTTTTTTTATTGTTTGTCAACTCTGTCATGGATGATTTTACTAATGTTTAGAAATACTAATAAATCATAGTAAGAAAAATCCTAATGGACAGTTACTAAATTGGAACTGAATTGAGAGAAACAATTTACAGTTTTACAACTTTTTAGCCAAACATTCTCTGAAAAAAATTATTCAAAGATGATTCCTTGGATTTACTTAATATTTTTGAGTGGTTTTAAACAATTTATTTGGGCTGAATTTAAACAAACAAACAAATTAAGTTGAACATTGCTCAATTTATTTTGTTTGTTTAAATTCAACACAAATAAATTGTTTGCAACAGTTTTGCATGCAACACTTTTTTCAGTTTCTATAACTGCAAAGATCTCATGATACTAATGAAATTAATATTTTTCATTTGTCCAATATGTGAATAATGAAATATTCAGTTTTCCTTTTATAATTGTGGTAATAGTATTGACAGTTTACAGTTTAAACATTTAAAATTAAAATATTGGTGAATCTAAGCAATTTAAGCAAAATAAAATACTTTTGATTGCACAATGATAAATGATGGAAAAATACACTGACTAATTCGAACATCAAGATATCATGATTTTTGGTAATATGGTCTTTGAAAATGGAGAACACATTTTATAAATAATCAAAAATGTAACAATGTAATGTAACAATTTTTTAAAAGCTGAAAAAAGGATGGCTTTGGTCACTAAATGTACCTGCAACTATAAAATCACCCATATAGTTCATGGAGAGCCACATGAGCCACTATTCACTGTCATCAATAGGCTGTCAGATCAAAAGAAAGACACAATAGGTGCTCATGGACACCCTGTCTAATGGGGGTGATTGGAGGGCACAGACAGTGAAAGTGTGACACCAGGGTGTGAGATATTGCTAGCTTATGATAAATGTACATCAAAGTGGTAAAGGTGGTAAGAGAAAGTCTACATGCTTTTGAAGAATTTCAACTACTTTGTTTTAAATGCAATCATACAGTGAGGTAGGTTTTGTTTGTTAATCATAGTATTAATGTGCTTGTTTATAAGTATGACCTAGATCTAACTCATAAAAAGTGAGGCAAGTGGCTGCATCGGACGTTTTAGATTGAATCGACTTCCAGCCTTTTTTAAGTATATTAAACACTGAAACATTGCTTAAAGCAAATGCAACAAAATTAAGTTGAGCCAACTAATATTTCTAAAATTACTCAAGTCAGATAAACTTACTTTTTTTGTTAAACCTAACTGATTTATACATTGCTATATGTTGCCTGTACTTATTTTAATTAGGTATTAAGAACTTTATTATCTAAATAAAATTAACCATGCATATGTCATTTAAAATGAAATCAATTGACTTCTGGCTGTAACCTCAGAAAATAAATCTTCATTTCTATATTCTACGCACAATATACAGTGATTAAGTAAAAACAGATAAACAGACTTTAAGGTCAATAACAATTAAATAAGAATGGGAAGATGGATTAAAGACCATAACATTTATTCAATGTCAACCAGTGTCCCTTTTAATAGTGACTACAAAACAGGCCATTAATGTGGCTGCACATACACAAATAAAAACAATAATAATGCCAGATCCTATTGAGAAATCATCTAAATCATCTAAGACAACTCAGTGAGGAGATCTGCATACTTTGATGAAGATTTAGGATGCATAATGTCCAGTCCCACAAAGAGTCTCTGATATATCTCAAATAATGTATACAGTTTTGATGGAAGTCGAGGACATCGGTAAGTCCGAACAGGAGCCATCATGCATATGACAGGTTTGGTAAACCTCTGACAGTCCTATGATTATCCAAACTGTGTTGGGCTGATGGCAAATTTTTCCTGTGGGCAGCCGCATGCACCTCTGATTCCACACAACTCTAGTGGAGAGAAAAAAGAAACAGGAGTTCAGGTGGTTGATACTAAATAATATTAAATAGCTGAATACTAAATAGCAAATATCTTAGATAAACTACAAGTCAAGTTACAAAAGTGCAGTGAGAATGATACATGGATGAAAGACCTTAGTTTATCAGTTAAAAATTACCCGTAGTTAAAACAAAAAAAAAAGTTATATAGGTTATTTTGTACTTATCCCAGGTGTTTTTAAGAATCAAATTCTAAAGAAAACTGTGATTTTATTCAGTGTAACAGTGTATGGTATCTTGGTTGCCTGTCAATCAAGGAATTATTTAAATTTAGGTATTACATTTTCAGTTTATTTTTGCAACTTATAAAGCATAAAAATGTGTATGTAACTTACATATTAAACAGTTTGAAAATGGTGAATATAAAATCTATAATTTAACTGTCATCTTCATTTTGTACCAAACTTTGCATAAGTCATAATACAAAATTAAATACATTGCCATTTTACATATTACATTAAAGTTTACATTACATTTTTGCTGAAGCTACAATTAATTTAATTTTCTCCAAATTTAATGTTACTGGCAAATGACAGTTCAGTGAATCAGTGTTTTCAGTTAGCTTTAGTGAAAGACTGACAGATAATAAGAAACTGCATTAGGCTATTTTTTACTGTTTGTTCATTGCACACATACAAAAAATCTTCAGATATCAAACATAAGTCTATGGAGCCCACTATTGTTTGCAAGTTTACCCATGTTTTACTTACTCGCAAATACTAATAGCTGTAATTGTATCTAATGTTTTTCTTAACAAAATAAACAAAATCACTTTGGTATCTAAAGACCAAGAAAATGCATTTTAGAATGAGGTGCGCACATTTTAAATGGTTCTGTAAACATAAATGTAATTTAAGTTCAAATAAATTATAAATCTGTAATTTATTCACTTTGCAGTATTAACAAAAAACTTATGGACTAAATCTCTAAAACCCAAACCTTAAGCTACTTAATGTTACGCTAAACACAAACTACTGTTCCATACGTTTCTGTATTTAATATGCATCCTAAATGTGCTGATTATTATTTAGGTGAGCTTGCCAAGTTAGCGCTAGCAAACTGCACCCACACCCCGACTGCCCACCAGAGACCTTGTTAATCCGTTCTGTAACGTTAGTTATACCTACTAAGTGTTTTAAAACTACTTTAACTTTTTTTTTCTCAGGACTATCACTTTTAATCGTTAGCATGAACTAGCGTTGGTTAGCGTTAGCCAACTTAGCTTTCCATGTGAGAGCAGTCTGTTACCTGACGTTACAGTACAATTTACAAGCTAAAACCTCACCTGCCTAGTGAAGTCGGCAGTTTAACATGACTTTGCCATTATCATTCGGCTACATTTGCAACTTGCCGTGTTAATCAGATCCGCTGCTGCGAGCAGTTTATGTCGACCATTGAAGATGCTGTCTGGCTGCAAAGTGGCGGGCAGTGAAAATGGGGTCACGCAGAATTATTAAAATCACGTTTGATGAACAGACCTGCACACATCGACAGCTGCTCTAATAAATTGTCTGTGTCAACTCACTTTTATAACATTTATTCTACACAATAACCACATACAAAAATCTACTCAAATCAATTGCATTAGTTTTATTCAAAATATACTGTTATATAAAAACTGATATATTTTAAGTAAAGAAGAAGCAAATTGATATTTTTTGGTATAAAACAAATATAATTAACTAGATTGCAATTATTTAAAGTATATAAAACCAACTTTGTGAGTGTAGCACTTTTTACAGTGTACCACATGTCTTTGGACTTGTGGGGGAAACTGGAGCACTCGAAGGAAGTCCACATGGTATGCCACAGAAATGCCACCTGACCCAGCCGAGGCTCAAACCATCAACCTTCTTGCTGTGAGGCAAACGTGTTACCCACTGCGCCACCATGTCACCTCGTCATCTAAATTGTATTTCTAAAATTAGTTATTTTTCAGCCTACTATGTTAAAGACAATGAAAAAAAACATTCTCAGTGGGTAGCACGTTCGCCTCACAGGAAGAAGGTCACTGGTTCGAGCCTCGGCTGGGTCAGTTGGTGTTTCTGTGTGGAGTTTGCATGTTCTCCCGGTGTTCGCGTTGGTTTCCTCTGGGTGCTCTGCTTCCCCCCACAAGTCCAAAAACATGTGGTAGAGGTGAATTAGGTTTTTGGGAAATTGTCCTTAGTTCATGTGTGTGAATGATTGTCTATGGATGTTTCCCAGTGATGGGTTGCAGCTGTAAGGGCATCCGTTGCATAAAAACATATGCTGGATAAGTTGGCTGTTCATTCCACTGTGGATGTAACAACAATTGTTCTTAATTGTCCTGAACCGAATGTTTTCTTCAGCTTAATTACCTGGGCTGTTAATTTTTTTATTTTATTTTTGTTTTGACAGCAATAAATTAAAAGCAGTTAATCCCAGAAGCTCCCTGTGATCGTAACTAGCATGCGTTTTAGAATTCTAAACATCGGTTTCTATCAGGGTTCACTCAAGTCGACGGCTGGGCGCCTCGGACCGCTGCAGACTTGAATTGCCGTTGTGTGTACCCTAATAGAAACCTATGTTTAGAATTAAAAAATGCGTGGCGCGATGATTCGGAACACCCCATGTTTCTGCCCTGCCACAGAGAGTGTCTGGTGTGCCGTGTCGCGGCTTCGAGCGGCGCATCCGGTGCCTCAGTAAAAGTTCATTCAGTGTGCGTGGTTATTAGTTTCTGTGTACAAGCTCGGCACTTGAAACTAGCACACAGTTGGCTGTAAAACTGTACAAAGACACATATGATTTTGTACTCTCTGCTTGGTCTGTGTCCGAGTCGTACATGTATGACTGATTGCTGAACCTCTCACTCCTGCTCCTTCTCTGTCTGCCTGTCAGACTCTGTTGCAAATGCAGAGCGGGTGAGCTCATGGCCCCGCCCCTTGTTACGTTGGCGGGAAGCCGAAACTAATTTACATGTAAAGCAACACATCCATAAATCAGCGAACTGTGGACACGCCCCCAACATGACACTTTTTAACACATTATAATAAAAAAATCTGAATTGTGTTTTAAACTGAACCTAAACTGGCACACTCAGAAGAGCCATAATATTAATATTAAATCATAAAAAATAGGTAAACTATGTTCCCTTTAAAGTAAAATAACTGTCTACTGAAAGTTAGGTTAAATGCAACAAATAGTTAATTGAACACTCTTAGATTGTCCCTAACCCTAATTTTATATTTGATTAAAGTTCATGTTAAAATATGTTGCGTTGCTAATTATAGGGATCTGAATGTTTACTCAAAGTCTATTCATAAACTGGATAACAACTACATGCAGACAATAACAACAAACATCTTGGTGGTCAATGTTCTGAAAACTTGTTGAGGATTTGTTGCATATCTACTAATACATTGTTGAACATCTGTAGAAGATTAGTTGCATATCTACTGAAACACTGTTGAACATCTACAACCTAATTTGGTAACACGTAACTTACCAAGTTTATTAAATGTTGAGGATTTGTTGCATATCTACTGAAACACTGTTGAACATCTAGAACCTAATTAGGTAACACTTATCTTACCGAAAGTTTAATAAATGTTTACATGCTGTAGACATTGTATTGATTGCCTAAGAACATTTAAAGACAATCTACAGATACTATCCAGATGAAAGTAAACAGATAAGAACTTGAAAAGTAACTTACGGTCAGCAGACTATCTAAAGGGGGACCATCAAAATAAAGTGTTACCCGGTTTCTTTTCGTTGGCATCTTGTTGAAGGCATACAAAAAATCCATGACAAATGATTGCCGAAATGGCCCAGTGGCCAAGGGATAAGGCATCAACCTCCGGGGTTTGGGATTGTTGGTTCAAATCCCATCTGGGTTGTCTTTGAAGGTCTCACTTCAATTTGGGAGCAATGTTTGGTGGATGAAACACGGTAGCTGTGAAAACCTTCTTGAGATGTGTTTGCATGTCATTAACTTCCTGCATTGCCATGCATGTTACCTCTTATGACTAAAAGGGTAACGAGATACCTAACGCGAAAGGCCATTTCGAATCCTGCATGGTGCCTACAGAGAAGAGACTGTGTACAAAGACAAAATGGTGCTTACATATAAAGCTGGTGGGTTGTTCAAGATCCGTAAACAAATCTATCAACCGAATCATTGCCGCTCCTTTTTTTGTCTGTATAGTTGTACATGTTAGACTGATTTAGATCAGAAGTCCACTAAATGTTCATTAAGTAAAGTCACAGCAAAAGCAGCTACAATTAACATAGAAACACCATGGATAGCACAGCACCGCTGCTTTTTCTATGACTGTCGTAGGACTCGTCCGGGATTTGAACCCGGGACCTCTCGCACCCAAAGCGAGAATCATACCCCTAGACCAACAAGCCCAGTAGAAGCAGTCTGCAGTGCCACAAAAAATTCTGTGAGACCGATCCAATCTACTCTTTGTTTATGTTGTTTTTGTTACGTGTGTCAGAAACTCCCTGGAGGCATATTACAGTTCACAGTAAGTATAAAACAGTCCAGTGGCCTAATGGATAAGGCACCAGCCTTCGAAGCTGGGGATTGTGGGTTTAAAGTACCAACTGGGTTGTCTTTGATGCAGTTCCTTTTAGGTTGACTGTGCAAGACAATCCAGTATTACCTTTAAAAAGCTAGGTTCATACCCTTAGGTCAAAAAGACATGACAATGGAAAACTCCTCAGAGAAGCTGTTTTGTCATTAGGTGTAAACATCAGATCGTCTGAATGCAATATGGCAATATGGCAATATAGGGATCCTAAAGAACTGTTTTCTGAGTAACAAGAACTTCCTGAGCCATACATCAGATATGACAAAGGCTAGTGTTGACCCAGTGGCCTAATGGATAAGGCATCAGCCTTCGAAGCTGGGGATTGTGGGTTCAAGTCCCATCTGGGTTTTCTTTGTTGGGTTACATTTAAGTTTTGTGTAACAATTCCGACTGGTCTTCTCAAAACTTAGGCGTGATGATCTGAGGACAATAGTTAGCTTTGAATTCTCAGACTTGCTGCACACTTCAAATAAGATTCATCCAATCTTGCTTGAATCTCACTGTCACGTTACAAACCTAAATGGTTCCGCTAAGCTTTGGTAATGAAGATCTTGACTTCAAGTACCCCGTGTCTTTCAAGCAATGCTTGTGCCGCTTTTTACAACCTCAGGCCATTTATGCCCCAACTGTGCTGCGTTCAATGTTGCCCACATTCAGCAGAAAAAGTCAACGGGCTGCCAGCATGCGTAGTCGGTTGCGGGCCTGCGTGTTTAATCCCATATTGAATAATTCAAGTCCAGCGACTAGTCGCAATTTAGCTTTTTTTGTAGTCCCTACACTCTGATGTTGTCTAGAGAAACGTTCAATAAATCGACAGCAACATCTTGTACGGCTCATCAAGATTGGGATTTGAAAGTTTTTTTTCCAAGTCGCCCAGTCCTTTTTGGCTGTCCCTTTGTGGCACATTTTCCCCACTCCATCTGCTTCTGGAGAGTTGCTTTATGCACAGCTCTTTTCAAGACTGATGCTAGCACAGTTCCAAAAGGCCCAGGCGAAATGTGCTTTTGGCCATGCTTTTGGACCCCTGTTGAACCTGTGCTTGGTTGCCACCTCAGCAGGAGACAGAAAGCAGATGTCTGTAGTCGTGGCCGAGCGGTTAAGGCGATGGACTAGAAATCCATTGGGGCTTCCCCGTGCAGGTTTGAATCCTGCCAACTATGTTGTTTTGCACGTCCACTTATGTTGTTGTTCTCTTTTCTTTCAAGCCTCCTATACGTAATTGCAATCCTCCTCTGCATCTCAAAAACAAGCCCCTGTCACTTAGTGACCAGGCAGCTGTGGGTGAGTGACAGTGGTTTGCCGCGACCGTACAGTCATCCGTACTCTGTGTTGTGGCCAGAGAAATCCCAGTTTGAATCCCGGTCACAAACCAGTGTCCCTTAGTGTCCAGGCAGCTGCAGAGCTTATCGGTGAGCGAGCGGTGTGCCGTGATCGTATAGTGGACAGTACTCTGTGTTGTGGCCGCAGCAACCCCGGATCGAACCTGTGTCACGGCAGCGTGTTCCTGTTAACTGCCAGCAATACTTGTGCCGCTTTTTACAACCTCAGGCCATTTATGCCCCAACTGTGCTGCGTTCAATGTTGCCCACATTCAGCAGAAAAAGTCAACGGGCTGCCAGCATGCGTAGTCGTGGCCGAGAGTTTAAGGCGATGGACTTGAAATCCATTGGGGTCTCCCCGCGGAGGTTCAAACGCTGCCGACTACGGAACAGCCAGCTGCTTTTGCTTTTTCTCTCTGTGAGAGGAACTGTGGCTTTTGCTCTGAATTCAGATCATCAGCTTGTGTGGAAAGAGTGCCCATGAAGTTAGCTGAGTGTGTTAGATTAGAGAGCTATGCTGTCCCTGCTTCCCAGAGATTGTATGGAAAAGTTGCACAAGAGCTAGTGCACCTTCCTCTACCCCTGTTGACCCTGTGCTTGGTTGCCATCTCAGCAGGAGAGAGAAAGCAGACGTCTGTAGTCATGGCTGAGTGGTTAAGGTGATGGACTAGAAATCCATTGGGGTTTCCCTGCGCATATTCGAATTCTGCCGACTACGTTGTTTTGCACGTCCACTTATGTTGTTGTTCTCTTTTCTTTCAAGCCTCCTATACGTAATTGCAATCCTCTTCTGCATCTCACAAACAAGCCCCTGTCACTTAGTGACCAGGCAGCTGTGGGTGAGCGACAGTGGTTTGCCGCGACCGTACAGTGATCCGTACTCTGTGTTGTGGCCAGAGAAATCCCAGTTTGAATCCCGGTCACAGCAGCGCGTACCTGTTAACGGAAAGCCATGCTGGGCTGAGTTTTCGTCACCTCAGGCCACGGCTGGATTTCTCACCCCAACCTCTGCTGTATCTAGTGTTGCCCACATCCGGCCAACAGAGCAGACGAGTCAAGGCCAGGGGTAGTCGTGGCCAAGAGGTTAAGGCGATGGACTCAAAATCCATTGGGGTCTCCCCGCGCAGGTTCGAACCCTACCGACTAAGTCGGTTGGTATTTCCACAAAGTCCACTTGCTGTTTTTGCTCATTGCCCCCTAAAGGAAATGCCGTCCTCCTCTGAATCTTGCAAACAAACCCATGTCCCTTAGTGTCCAGGCAGCTGCAGAGCTCATCCGTGAGCGAGCGGTGTGTGAGCCAGCGTGTTGCTGTTAACTGCGAGCAATGCTTGTGCCACTTTTTACAACCTCAGGCCATTTATGCCCCAACTGTGCTGCGTTCAATGTTGCCCACATTCAGCAGGAAAAAGTCAACGAGCTGCCACCATGCGTAGTCGTGGCCGAGAGGTTAAGGCGATGGACTTGAAATCCATTGGGGTCTCCCCGCGCAGGTTCGAACCCTGCCGACTACGGAACAGCCAGCTGCTTTTGCTTTTTCTCTCTGTGAGAGGAACTGTGGCTTTTGCGACGTTTGGTTGCGGGCCTGCGTGTTTAATCCCATATTGAATAATTCAAGTCCAGCGACTAGTCGCAATTTAGCTTTTTTGTAGTCCCTACACTCTGATGTTGCCTAGAGAAACGTTCAATAAATCGACAGCAACATCTTGTACGGCTCATCAAGATTGGGATTTGATAGTTTGTTTTCCAAGTCGCCCAGTCCGTTTTGGCTGTCCCTTTGTGGCACATTTTCCCCACTCCATCTGCTTCTGGAGAGTTGCTTTATGCACAGCTCTTTTCAAGACTGATGCTAGCACAGTTCCAAAAGGCCCAGGCGAACTGTGCTTTTGGCCATGCTTTTGGACCATGGCTTTGGTAACACCTAATGACTTCAAGGTCTTTCACGGTGCAGCTCAGCAGTGGCATGGCACAGCTCTGAAACGCCGTTTCCTGGAGGACGCCTGCATCTGTTTTTTTTAAGAGGACGCAGGTCTGTGCTGTGATGAGAAAGTGGTGTTAGCCGGCAAGGGGCTTGCAGAGGTCCAACTCCGCAAACAGGTGCCTCAGCAGACAGGAGCCCGGATAGCTCAGTCGGTAGAGCATCAGACTTTTAATCTGAGGGTCCAGGGTTCAAGTCCCTGTTCGGGCGAAGGCCTGTCTGTTTGTCAGAGACCTCGTTGTTCTTTTCATATTACTTGGTGGCTGTCCATTGTGGTGTGGCCTGCGAGAGCACGTTGCTCTGAATTCAGATCATCAGCTTGTGTGGAAAGAGTGCCCATGAAGTTAGCTGAGTTTGTTAGATTACAGAGCTATGCTGTCCCTGCTTCCCAGAGATTGTACGGAAAAGTTGCACTAGAGCTAGTGCACCTTCCTCTACCCCTGTTGACCCTGTGATTGGTTGCCACCTCAGCAGGAGAGAGAAAGCAGACGTCTGTAGTCGTGGCCGAGTGGTTAAGGCGATGGACTAGAAATCCATTGGGGTTTCCCCGTGCAGGTTCGAATCCTGCCGACTACGTTGTTTTGCACGTCCACTTAAGTTGTGTTCTCTTTTCTTTCAAGCCTCCTATATGTAATTGGAATCCTCCTCTGCAACTCACAAACAAGCCCCTGTCACTTAGTGACCAGGCAGCTGTGGGTGAGCGACAGTGGTTTGCCGCGACCGTACAGTCATCCATACTGTGTTGTGGCCAGAGAAATCCCAGTTTGAATCACGGTCACAAACCAGTGTCCCTTAGTGTCCAGGCAGCTGCAAAGCTTATCGGTGAGCAGCGGTGTGCCGTGATCGTATAGTGGTCAGTACTCTGTGTTGTGGCCGCAGCAACCCAGTTCGAATCTGGGTCACGGCAGCGTGTTTTCTGTTAACTGCGAGCAATGCTTGTGCCGCTTTTTACAACCTCAGGCCATTTATGCCCCAACTGTGCTGCGTTCAATGTTGCCCACATTCAGCAGAAAAAGTCAACGAGCTGCCACCTTGCGTAGTCGTGGCCGAGAGGTTAAGGCGATGGACTGCAATCCATTGGGGTCTCCCCGTGCAAGTTCGAACCCTGCCGACTACGGAACAGCCAGCTGCTTTTGCTTTTTCTCTCTGTGAGAGGAACTGTGGCTTTTGCGACGTTTGGTTGCGGGCCTGCGTGTTTAATCCTATATTGAATAATTCAAGTCCTGCGACTGTAGTCCCTACACTCTGATGTTGCCTAGAGAAACGTTCAATAAATCGACAGCAACATCTTGTACGGCTCATCAAGATTGGGATTTGATAGTTTTTTTCCAAGTCGCCCAGTCCTTTTTGGCTGTCCCTTTGTGGCACATTTTCCCCACTCCATCTGCTTCTGGAGAGTTGCTTTATGCACAGCTCTTTTCAAGACTGATGCTAGCACAGTTCCAAAAGGCCCAGGCGAAATGTGCTTTTGGCCATGCTTTTGGACCATGGCTTTGGTAACACCTAATGACTTCAAGGTCTTTCACGGTCCAGCTCAGCAGTGGCATGGCACAGCTCTGAAACGCCGTTTCCTGGAGGACGACTGCATCTGTTTTTTTAAGAGGACGCAGGTCTGTGCTGTGATGTGAAAGTGTTGTCAGCCGGCAAGGGGCTTGCAGAGGCAACTCCGCAAACAGGTGCTTTGCAGACAGGAGCACAAGTAGCTCAGTCAGTAGAGCATCAGACTTTTAATCTGAGGGTCCAGGGTTCAAGTCCCTGTTCGGGCGAAGCCCTGTCTGTTTGTCAGAGACCTCGTTGTTCTTTTCATATCACTTGATTTCTGTCCATTGTGGTGTGGCCTGCGAGAGCACGTTGCTCTGAATTCAGATCATCAGCTTGTGTGGAGAGAGAGTGCCCATGAAGTTAGCTGAGTGTGTTAGATTAGAGAGCTATGCTGTCCCTGCTTTCCAGAGATTGTACGGAAAAGTTGCACAAGAGCTAGTGCACCTTCCTCTACCCCTGTTGACCCTGTGCTTGGTTGCCACCTCAGCAAGAGAGAGAAGGCTGACGTCTGTAGTCGTCGTGGCCGAGTGGTTAAGGCGATGGACTAGAAATCCATTGGGGTTTCCCCGCGCAGGTTGAATCCTGCCGACTACGTTGTTTTGCACGTCCACTTATGTTGTTCTTTTTTCTTTCAAGCCTCCTATACGTAATTGCAATCTTCCTCTGCACGGCTCATCAAGATTGGGATTTGATAGTTTTTTTTCCAAGTCGCCCAGTCCTTTTTGGCTGTCCCTTTGTGGCACATTTTCCCCACTCCATCTGCTTCTGGAGAGTTGCTTTATGCACAGCTCTTTTCAAGACTGATGCTAGCACAGTTCTAAAAGGCCCAGGTGAAATGTGCTTTTGGCCATGCTTTTGGACCATGGCTTTGGTAACACCTAATGACTTCAAGGTCAGACGACTGCATCTGTTTTTTTAAGAGGACGCAGGTCTGTGCTGTGATGAGAAAGTATTGTCGGGGGGTAAGGGAAATCTTGACTTCAAGTACCTCGTGGCTTTCAACTAATGGTCTCTTATTAGGTGGATGATGATGAAATGCAAACAAGAAAATAGCTGCAGTGATTTTAAGTTAATGAGAGTGGCCTTGTTTGGAATTTGAAACTCAAGACCAGTCACACCCTACGCCAGAACCATACCCCAGGACCAATGAGACACGAATGTGGATGATTACACAAAGAAAATGTTTGACCATTAGTTGCACACATCTTTTTTGATGCAATGCAAACTGGCATCAAGATCCTAAAGTGCGTTTTCCATGCGTTGGCATCTTGTTGAAGGCATACAAAAGATCTATGACAAATGATTGATGGCCCAGTGGCCTAATGGATAAGGCATCAACCTCCGGGACTTGGGATTGTTGGTTCAATACCCATCTGGGTTGTCTTTGAAGGTCTCACTTCAATTTGGGAGCAATGTTTGGTGGATGAAACACGGTAGCTGTGAAAACCTTCTTGGGATGTGTGTGCATGTCATTAACTTTCTGCATTGCCATGCATATTACCTATTATGACTAAAAGGGTAACGAGATACCTAACGCGAAAGGCCATTTTGAATCCTGCATGGTGCCTACAGAGAAGAGACTGTGTACAAAGACAAAAATGGTGCTTACATATAAAGCTGGTGGGTTGTTCAAGATCCATAAACAAATCTAACAACCGAATCATTGCCGCTCCTTTTTTGTCTGTATAATTGTACATGTTAGACTGATTTAGATCAGAAGTCCACTAACTGTTCATTCACTAAAGTCACAGCAAAAGCTGCTACAATTAACATAGAAACACCATGGATTTCACAGCACCGCTGCTTTTTCTATGACTGTCGCAGGGCTTGTCCGGGATTTGAACCCGGGACCTCTCGCACTCAAAGCGAGAATCATACCCTAGACCAACGAGCCCTGAAGAAGCAGTCTGGAGTGCCACAAAAATTCTGTCAGACCAATCCAATCTACTCTTTGTTCATGTTGTTTTTGTTCCGTGTGTCAGCAACTCCCTGGAGGCATATTACAGTTCACAGTAAGTATGAAACAGTCCAGTGGCCTAATGGATAAGGCACCAGCCTTCGAAGATGGGGATTGTGGGTTTAAAGTACCAACTGGGTTGTCTTTGATGCAGTTCCTTTTAAGTTGACTGTGCAAGACAATCCAGTGTTACCTTTAAAAGCTAGGTTCATACCCTTAGGTCAAAAGACATGACAATGGAAAACTCCTCAGAGAAGCTGTTTTGTCATTAGGTGTACACATCAGATCGTCTGAATGTAATATTGCATAGGGATCCTAAAGTACTGTTTTCTGAGTAACAAGAACTTCCTGAGCCATACATCAGATATGACAACACTAGTGTTTACCCATTGGCTAATAGAAAAGGCATCAGCCTTTAAAGCTGGGATTGTGGGTTCAAGTCCCATCTGGGTTGTCTTTGTTGGGTTACATTTAAGTTGTGTGAAACAATTCTGACTGGTCCTTCTCAAAACTTAGATGTGATGATCTGAGGACAATAGTTAGCTTCGAAATCTCAGACTTGCTGCACACTTCAAATAAGATTTATCCAATCTTGCTTGAATCTCACTCTCACGTTACAAACCTAAATGGTTCCGCTAAGCTTTGGTAATGGAGATCTTGACTTTAAGTACCCGTGGCTTTCAACTAATGATCTCATGTTAGGTGGATGATGATGAAATGCAAACAAGGAAATAGCTGCAGAAAGTTGTGTGATTTCAAGTTAATGAGAGTGGCCTTGTCTGGAATTTGAAACTCAAGACCAGTCACCAATTCAATCAATTCACCTTTATTTGTATATAGCGCTTATACAATGTGATTGTGTTCAAAGCAGCTTCACATAAAAGGTCACAGTAAAATGGAACAGTGTAGTTCAGTTGTAGTGTTTAAGTTCAGTTCAGTTGAGCTCAATTCAGTGTGGATTAATAATCATACTGAGAGTCCAAATATTGAATAAATCCAACGATGCGCAGCTCTATAGATCCCGAACCTGCAAGCCAGTGGCGACAGCGGAGAGGGAAAAAAACTTCACTAATGGCGGAAGTGAAGAAAAAAAACCTGAGAGAAACCAGGCTCAGTTGGGCACAATCATTTTAATTCTCCGCTGGCCAAACGTCTTGTACAGAGCTGCAGTCTTAGTGGTGGAGGCTGGAAGCTGGCCCTCAGCGAAGACTCGTCTGTCTTCGCTGGAGAATCAGTCTCAGTTCTCCACTCCTCCATGACCACCACAGTAGCTGCTTAGGATTCGGCCTGGTCCAGGATATGGAAACCTTGGGGATCATTTCGTCGTTGGTCTTGGATCGAATCAGTGACTCTGCATAGTCTGAGGGCCTCGGGATGAGTATCCCCAGGTTGAAATAAAGAAAAAATTAGCGTAGCTGATGTTCACAGTGTATATCAACAGATGCAACCTGTGTGGAAGTCCCCTAAGTGGTGCACTAAGTGTATGCTTTACTGAACAGATAGGTCTTTAATCTAGTTTTGAATTGGGAGAGTGTGTCTGAGCCTCGGACGTTATCAGGAAGGCTATTCCAGAGTTAGGAGCTATAAATGAGAAGGCTCGACCTCCTTTACTCGACTTGCTATTCTAGGTACTACCAGAAGCCCTAAGTTTGAGACCTAAAGAGCGAGTTGGATTGTAGCGAGACAGAAGATTGGTTAGATAAACAGGAGCTAGATTATTTAAAGCTTTATATGTAAGAAGCAATATTTTAATTCAATACGAAACTTAACAGGCAGCCAGTGTAAGGAGGATAAAATTGGTGTGATGTGATCAAATTTTCTAGACCTGGTAAGAACTCTGGCAGCTGCATTTTGTACTAATTGAAGTTGTGTTAATAGAGGATGCTGGGCTGCCAGCAACAGAGCATTACAGTAGTCCAGCCTAGAAGTCATAAAGCATGGACTAGCTTTTCTGCATCTGAGATGGATAGCATATTTGTAACTTAGCGATATTTCTCAGATGAAAGAAAGCAGTTTTGTGATATGGGATATGATTTTTAAAAGTTAAATTGCTGTCTAATATGACACCCAGATCTTTATAGTAGAGCAACGCTAACTTTGTATCCCTCTAATTGTAGGTCGAGTTGTGAGATCTGCTGTGTACAGGATTTAGGCCCAATAAGTAATATTCTGTTTTGTCTGAGTTTAAGAGAAGATAATGTTGGTCATCCAGTCTTTAACATCTTTAATACACTCAGTTAGCTTGGACAGTTTAGACGTTTGTCAGGTTTAGTTGAAATATATAATTGAGTATCATCTGCATAGCAGTGAAAGCTGATCCCATGTCTTCTAATAATGCTCCCAGGGGTAGCATGTATATTGTAACAGCAAAGGCCTAAAACTGATCCTGAGGCACCCGTATTTTACTGGGGGATTGTGAAGGCTGTCCATTAATATTCACAAACTGGTAACGGTCAGATAAGTATGACTTAAACCATTGTAGGCCTGTCCCTGGACACCTGTAGACTTTAAGCGATTAATGAGGATACCATGGTCATGGTGTCAAATGCCCACTAAGATCGAGTAGAACTAATAGCGAGATGCACCTTGGTCAGCAGCTAGAGTAAATCGTTGGTTATTTTCACTAATGCAGTTTCTGTACTGTGATGAGCTCTGAAACCTGACTGAAAACACTTCAAAAACATTGTTCGTCTGCAGAAAGGAGCATAATTGAGCAGAAACAACTTTTTCTAGTATTTTAGATATAAATGGAAGATTTGAAATAGGCCTATAATTAGCTAAGTTGCTGGGGTCCAGTTGTGGTTTCTTATAATAGGTTTAATAACAGCTAACTTGTAAGGATTTGGAACATGGCCTAAAGATAATGAAGAGTTGATAACGTTAAGAGAGGTTCACCTATAACAGGTAGCAATTCTTTCAGTAACTTTGTTGGAATTGGGTCCAATATACACGTAGCTGATTTAGAGCTATTTATAATTTGTCTAGCTCTTCCTGTTCTATGATTTTAAAGCACTGTAGGTTATTCACCATACGCGAGAACCATACCCCAGGACCAATGAGCACGAATGTGGATGATTGCACAAAGAAAATGTTTAACCATTAGTTGCACACATCTTTTTTGATGGAATGCAAACTGGCATCGAGATCCTAAAGTGCAAGTTGGCATCTTGTTGAAGGCATACAAAAGATCCATGACAAATGATTGGCGAAATGGCCCAGTGGCCTAATGGATAAGGCATCAACCTCCGGGGCTTGGGATTGTTGGTTCAAGTCCCATCTGGGTTGTCTTTGAAGGTCTCACTTCAATTGGAAGCAATGTTTGGTGGATGAAACACGGTAGCTGTGAAAACCTTCTTGAGATGTGTGTGCATGTCATTAACTTCCTGCAGTGCCATGCATCTTACCTGTTATGACTAAAAGGGTAACGAGATACGTAACGCGAAAGGCCATTTGAATCCTGCATGGTGCCTACAGAGAAGAGACTGTACAAACACAAAATAGTGCTTACATATAAAGCTGGTGGGTTGTTCAAGATCCATAAACAAATCTAACAATCGAATCATTGCCACTCATTTTTTGTCTGTATAATTGTACATGTTAGACTGATTTAGATCAGAAGTCCACTAAATGTTCATTCACTAAAGTCACAGCAAAAGCTGCTACAATTAACATATGAACACCTTAGATAGCACAACACCGCTGCTTTCTCTATGACAGTCATAGGGCTCGTCCGGGATTTGAACCCAGGACCTCTCACACCCGAAGCGAGAATGATACCCCTAGACCAACGAGCCCTGTAGAAGCAGTCTGCAGTGCCACAAAAAATTCGTTGTGAGACCGATCCAATCTACTCTTGTTCATGTTGTTTTGTTACGTGTGTCAGCATCCCTGGAGGCATATTACAGTTCACAGGCAGTATAAAACAGCCCAGTGGCCTAATGGATAAGGCACTAGCCTTCGAAGCTAGGGATTGTGGGTTTAAAGTACCAACTGGGTTGTTTTAATGCAGTTACTTTTAAGTTGACTGTGCAAGACAGTCCAGTGTGACCTTTAAAAAGCTAGGTTCATACCCTTCGGTCAAAATGACATGACAATGGAAAACTCCTCAGAGAAGCTGTTTTGTCATTAGGTGTACACATCAGATCGTCTGAATGTAATATGGCACAGGGATCCTAAGTACTGTTTTCTGAGCTACAAGAACTTCCTGAGCCATACATCAGATACGACAAAGGCTAGTATTGGCTTAGAGGATAAAGCATCAGCCTTTAAAGCTGGGGATTGTTGGTTCAAGTCCCATCTGGGTTGTCTTTGTTGGGTTACTTTAAGTTGTGTGAAACAATTCTGACTGGTCCTCTCAAAACTTAGGTGTGATGATCTGAGGACAATAGTTAGCTTTGAATTCTCAGACTTGCTGCACACTGGCATCGAGATCCTAAAGTGCAGTTTTCCATGCGTTGGCATCTTCCATGAAGGCATACAAAAGATCCATGACAAATGATTGGCCTAAGGGATAAGACATCAGCCTCCGGGGCTTGGGATTGTGGATTCAAGTCCCATCTGGGTTGTCTTTGTAGGTCTCACTTCAGTTTGGCAGCAATGTTTGGTGGATGAAACACGGTAGCTTTGAAAACCTTCTTGAGATGTGTTTGCATGTCATCAACTTCCTGCATTGCCATGCATATTACCTGTTATGACTAAAAGGGTAACGAGATACCTAACGCGAAAGGCCATTTCGAATCCTGCATGGTGCCTACAGAGAAGAGACTGTGTACAAAGACATAAATGATGCTTACATATAAAGCTGGTGGGTTGTTCAAGATCCATAAACAAACTAACAACCGAATATTGCCCCTCCTTTTTTTGTCTGTAAATTGTAAATGTTAGACTGATTTAGATCAGAAGTCCACTAACTGTTCATTCACTAAAGTCACAGCAAAAGCTGCTACAATTAACATAGAAACACCATAAATAGCACAGTTCCGCCTCTTTTTCTATGACAGGCGTTTTTTAAAAAATTTTTCTATTACAGAAACAAAGCCCTTATCACCTCAAATGTTTACCTTTTTTTTTTTTTTTTTTTCTTCCTGTTCTGCTCCAGGGCACCAGCAGCGAAAAGACACCAGCAGCAGAGCTGTGACACGGGAAGTTTATTCGCTGCCAAATGAAGGAATTCAAAAAGTTACAGCACCTGGGATTCCCAGGCAGGTCTCCCATCCAAGTACTAACCAGGCCCAAGCCTGCTTTGCTTCCGAATTCAGATGAGATCAGGCATTGCCCTTTTTTTTTTTATTAAAAATAATTTCAATTACAATTCCAC